>NC_060175.1:25444172-25724172 GCF_021184085.1 Oncorhynchus gorbuscha | reverse complement strand
ACTCAAGATTGTCATCTGATGAATGTTCAGTCTTTCCCACAAATAAACTGTATCTAAAAGCTTTGACCCATTCACTGTTTGACAGTCAGTCAAATGGCATATTTGTCATTCAATGGAAAATGGTCATTTTCATCATACATTTTTTATGTTTGAGAATTGATAGATTGAATTTGGTCTGTAATACACAGTAAGTACAAGCCTGTTAACATACAAGCCTGTTAACCCTCGCAAGGCTGCCGGCCCAGATGGTATCTCTAGCCACGCCTTCAGAGCCCTCATGTGCAGACCAGCTAGCTGTTGTGGTCTCTGACATTTTCTCTCTCTAGCTCCGGCTGTTATCCCCACCATCATCCTGTGCCCAAGAAAGGGAAATTATCTGAACTGAATGACTACTGACCTGTAGCATTCACTTCCATCATCATGAAGTGCTTCAAGAGGCTAATCAAAGACCACATCACCTCATCCATCCCCGACACACTCAACCCTCTCCAATTCGCCTACCGCCCTGACAGATCCACGGGCGATGCAATCGCCATTGCATTGCACACTGCCCTCACCCACCTGGCCTACAGGAATGCATACAGGATGTGAGGATGCTGTTTGACTACAACTTGGCCTTCAATACTATAGTGTCCTCTAAGATCTTCACAAAGCTTAGCAAACCTGGAACTGAACTCCCTTTGCAACTGTGTTCTGGACTTCCTGACGGGCCTCCCCCAGGTGGTGAAGGTAGGTAACACTGAGGTGAAGAAGGCACGGCAGTGACTCTTCAACCTCAGGAGGCTGAAGAAACTTGGCCTTTTCCCTGAGGGCCCTTACAGTGTTCTACAGGAGCACCATCGATACCATACTGTCGGGCTGCATCACAGCCTGGTATGGGAACTCCACCACCGCTGACCGCAAGGCTCTACAGAGTTTGGTATGCTCAGCCGAATGCATCATTGGGTGCTCACTGCCTGCCCTCCAGCACACCTAAAACACCAGGTGTTGCAGGAAGGCCAAGAAGATCCTCAAGGACCTCAGCCACCTGATCTACGGCCTGTTCCGCCCACTTCCATCACTTAGACACGGGCAGTATAAGAGTATCATGGTAAAAACTAGCTTATTTTGCCAGCTAGAAAAAAATTGAAACAAATTACTTCAGAAACAGAGGAAGAAGAAGAAAATAAAATTTTCCATTGAGCCAAATCCACAATTCACCCCTCCAAAGAAAGCATGGCTCTGGGGCTTCTCCTAAATGCCACCAGATCCACGGTCGAATCCCTAACCGAAGCATCACATTTTAGTTTAGTCCGCACTCGGCAGACTATATATAAAACTATATTTACCCCAACAAAAACCTTTAAAACTTGCTCTATACAGTGACAGTGACCTCCATCATGGCCGAAACTACTCTTCCCATAGGCTTGTACTCTGTACAGTATGACAGCCTCAACAGTTAGCTGCCATAAGGTCTCATGTTTTTTTTTTTATTTTTTTACTAGGCAAGTCCGTTATGAACAAATTCTTATTTTCAATGACTGCCTAGGAACAGTAGGTTAACTGCCTGTTCAGGGGCAGAATGACAGATTTGTACCTTGTCAGCTCGGGGGTTTGAACTTGCAACCTTCCGGTTACTAGTCCAACGCTCTAACCACTAGGCTACGCTGTGGCTCAGTTGTTAAAACATGGTGCTTTGCAATGCCAGGGTTGTGGGTTTGATTCCCACAGGGGACCAGTACGAAGAAGTACGTAGAATGTACACTCACTCTGTAAGTCGCTCTGGATAAGAGCATCTGCTAAATGACTAAAATTTCAAAATGTAACAGCTGGCAGACATGTTTACATTTGGTTAGTTGTATCAGTGTTATTTAGATGGAAGACGTGAGCTAAATGCGCTATAGCTAGCAAATGTTAGCATGTAGGTAGCAAGCTAGCTCTTTCACTTACCCAATTTACTTCCATTCTCACGATCTCTGCTGGTTCTGCTGGCTGTTTGAGATGCTTTGGTGGAAGCCTTATTGATGGTAGTGAGGGCATCCACTTTGAGAAGCAAATTTTCACTGAAGCCCTCCTTCCATTGTTGATAGCTGTGGAAGTTCTCAGGGATCAAATCTGCCCCGTAGATTGATGAGTGAACGCCCAATGCGCCCGCCTGATTCTCATTCTCAAGTTTTTCATTCATCGTGTGAAGCTGACCGTGGGGCGTTGTGGGATGTTTTTCCAAAGTTAGAACCTCAAACCCAACTTTTAGAACAACATTAACAATTGATTTAAGAGTTTGTATAGTAGCTGCAAGCATATCATCCAATTTAGTTAAACATTTGCTATTGCCTGGCAGACAAGACAAGCAGCACAGTAATCCTCTAAGACCTTCAGATCACTCCTGTCTTGTTTACATATCCTGACAAACATGAACATGGTCCGCCCCAATGGTGATCACTGAGCTGCACTGAAACACACTGCCAAGTTGTGAGCCAAGCACTGGTGATCACTGAACCACATTGCCATATTGTGAGCATGGCCGTTACATAAAGACCAGTGGGCTGCACTGCCTGTGGCCCCTGGCTGATGTTGTCATGCTCTTTTTCAAAGCAGTGAAGTGGTGGGATCGATAATGGACCACCTGTTAGATCCCAGTCAGTGCAGTGATTGATGAAGGAGCTATTTCCCCCACAGGAGGCCACGGGGATATCTGTTATAATAATGTATTCATGTGTCACCTCCTGTTACATTCATTATACCAATATGAAATATCATATGAAATGTGATATGCAAGGCAGAGCAGAAGGGTGGATGTGTGTGTGCATGCTTTCATATGCTCGCAGCTACTATAATTGTTCTTGCAATGTGATTTTTGTCTGTGTGTTGGTCTTGGTGTGAGCCTGTGCTTTACTTTGTGCTCAAAGTGAACAACAATGTCTCATTAACATTGCATATATTTCTGCCTCACAACCAACTTGATTTACAACCAAAGAGTCTTATACTTATAAATGATAAAAGCAGAATGTTGTTTTATGGCTGTTGGTTCTCTCCTTGGCCCCACAGACAGTTATAATACATGGGTAGTGTCATGTCTGGGCTATCATTAAATGTGAAGACTGTTATTTTATCAAATCAATTGTCTGTGTAATTATTATTGCGTGATTAAACTAATCATGTAAACTTTAATTAACTAGGAAGTTAAGGCACCACGGGAAAATGTTTATAGAGTCTCTATTTCCCAAATCGACTCTTCAGATATTTTAATATCTTATCCGTTAGTCTTCTATTAATGTACCATTATTACCTCATCAGTTCTCATTTCTGAACATCGCAAACCCTTGGATATCTGCACGAACCCTAGCCTAAATGATGAATCAGCGATATACAATTTGGCTTAAATATTTATTTACTAACTAGCTAATTAATCACAGAAACAATAATCACAGAAACACACACACACAATAGTTCATACATTGAGTATTACATGATATAAAGAACAAGTCCCTAGTGGACGAAACCGATATGACGGCTTGGTAGACAAAGGAAAGGGGGTGTGGAAACTCATAGCTAATAATTACACTCATCGAAATTGCTAATACCTCATATGAAGACCCCTCATTCGAAAATGTACATATTTACGAGTGTACGTCTTGTTTCTCTCTGTGGTCGCCGGTCTGTCTGCTGGAGAGTCAATCGACAGAAAGTCTCTGGTTGTGTTCATAATGGATACGTCAGACGTTTCAGCAGATGTCGCTATTCTTGTCCAAGGCTTTGTACATTTCCGGCTGCGGACTGGTAGTTCAACGACCTAGGATTTCTTACTTCTGTAGTGAATTGATCGTCTCAGAGTTGAACCATTCCACCCGTGTAGCCAATGCTCCACGCTGTATGGTCTTGTGCTTTGGTAGAGTTGTAGTGCCAACCATTTCAACATGTAGCTACCACTTCATATTTTCTGGTCTTAGAAATTCAACAATTTGCAACCTTAGCTTACACCACGGTTTGCATGATCGAGTGTGTATTGGGTCACGGGATTTTATACTTGGGTAGAAAAGGGCCGTCTCATCATGTTTGTGCCCATCTGGGCGTGGCTACTGACTGTGCATAAGTTACCATAAAACAATCCATTCTCATTTGGAAATCATATGGTTATCTTTTCAAAAGTATTCTTATACTTATTCATTCATCTTATACAACCTTCAGATGTAAGCTGGGTACATTAAGATATATAGTTATATGTGTTTCCAGTCCTTCGTGAGATCTCCAAATGAAACAAACTCGACATGACTGTCCCTTTCGTTTATTTGGTAAATCTTTTCTTAACTCTTCTTGAACTGCACTGTTGGTTAAGGGCTTGTAAGTAAGCATTTCACGGTCTACAATTGTCTGTGATAAATTAAATTCCTTACACTTGATTTGGAAAGGCACACACCAGTCTATATAATTCCCACATGTCAGAGCAAAAATCAAGCCATGAGGTCGAAGGAATTTTCTGTAGAGCTCCGAGACAGGATTTTGTTGAGGCACTGGGGAGGGTACCAAAACATTTCAGCAACATGGAAGGTCCCCAAGAACACAGTGGCCTCCATCATTCTTAAACTGAAAAAGTTTGTGACCACCAAGACTCTTCCTAGAGCGGGCTGCCGAGCCAAACTGAGCAATTGGGGGAGAAGGGCCTTGGTCAGACAGGCGACCAAAAACCCGATGGTCACTCTGATAGAGATCCACGGTTCCTCTGTGGAGATGGGAGAACGTTCCAGGACAACCATCTCTACAGCACTCCACCAATCAGGCCTTTATGGTAGAGTGGCCAGGCGGAAGCCACTCCTCAGTAAAGGGCGCATGTGTAAATATTTGTATGAAGATAAGATTCAACAACTGAGACATAAACCAAACAAGTTCCACAGACATGTGACTAACAGAAATTGAATAATGTGTCCCTGAACAAATGGGGGAGGTCAAATCAAAAGAAACAGTCCATATCTGGTGTGGCCACCAGCTGCATTAGGTACTGCAGTGCATCTCCTCCTCATGGACTGCACCAGATTTGCCAGTTATTGCTGTGAGATGTTACTCCAATCTTCCACCAAGGCACCTGCACCTTCTGGGGGGGATGTCCCTAGTTGTCACCCTCTGATCCAAAAGGTCCCCGGTTTGAGATCCGGGCTCTTCGCCGGCCATGGCAAAACACTAACATTCCTGTCTTGCAGGAAATCAGGCACAGAACGAGCAGTATGGCTGGTGGCATTGTCATGCTGGAGGGACATGTCAGGATGAGCCTGAAGGAAGGGCACCACATGAGGGAGGAAGATGTCTTCCCTGTAAAGCACAGCGTTGAAATTGCCTGCAATGACAACAAGCTCAGTCCAATGATGCTGTGACACACCGCTCCAGACCTCCACCTCCAAATCGATCCTGCTCCAGAGTACAGGCTTCTGTGTAACGCTCATTCCTTCGATGATAAACAACCATCACAAATCCGACCAGACAAAACTGTCAGTGAAGATAACTTTTTGCCAGTCCTGTCTGGTCCAGCGACGGTGGGTTTGTGCCCTTAGGCGACGTTTTCATGACTAGATGAAAAACGTGCCCAAAGTAAACTGCCTGTTACTCAGGCCCAGAAGCTAGGATGACATAAATGGTATATTTGGATAGAAAACACTCTCAAGTGTATAAAACTGTTCACATTATGTCTGTGAGTATAACAGAACTGATATGGCAGGTGAAACCCCGAGGACAAACCCCCCCCCAAGAAAATTCAGCCTACCACTATTTTCAATGGCTGTCACTTTTGTTATAAGGTGAAATCCTCCCAGATTGCAGTTCCTAGGGCTTCCACTAGATGTCAACAGTCTTTAGAAAGAGTTTTATGCTGGTTTTTGGAAAAATGAGCCAGAAATTGTAGTTTTTCTAGATGGCTCCCATTTTGACTGTAGTGTTTCCAAGCGCGTGGAAGAGAGCACGTTCTTTGGTGTTTTTCTCTGGTAAAGACAATAACGATTCTCCGTCTTAAAATGTATTGTTTATTTACGTATTAGGGTACCAAAGGTTTGATTATAAACGTTGTTTATAAATAATCAAATAATCGCATGGTGTGCTTTTGCCGTAAAGCCTTTTTTGTAAACTGACACAGTGGCTGGATTAACAAGAAGTTAAGCTTTATTTTGATGTATTACACTTGTGATGTTATGAAAGTTAAATATTTATAATTCTGTCGTTTGAATTTCGCGCTCTGCAATTTCACCGGATGTTGGCCAGGTGGGGTGCTACAGTCCCACCTGCCCATAAGAAGTTAACGACCGTTCCACATGTACATGTTCATTAACTGTTAATGATTCATTGAACAAGCATGGGAAACAGTGTTTAAACCTTTTACAATGAAGATCTGTGAAGTTATTTGGATTTTTACGAATTATCTTTGAAGACAGTGTCCTGAAAAAGGGAAGTTTATGTGAAAATTGTGCGTTTCTATGTTTTGTAGTGAAAACAATGTGTTTCTCATGATATCATCGGTGTGCGGCGTGTGATTTTGACCAATTGTGAGTAGGCATTACCTACTAATTGTCTGCTAATTGGTTGATGATTGGAAACACTTGTCTTTCACAATCTTTTTTACTACAAAACATAGAAATGATGTTGGGCTGGTGCTGAAGACGATGAATATGAAGTTGAACATTTTAGAAGTCCTGATGTCAACTTCTCCTGAATCAGTGTGGTTTTTATGTGCTTTATGTTCATTTTTGTATCATTTGTTGTGGTAATTGCCCCATTTTATCACTATGAAAGTATGACTTTGACATTTAGCTGTTACATTGACATTCTGCTTTCATCCCTGACTAGAACTTCAACTGATTCACTGTGACTTTTATGTTCTCTGTGTTCTTTATAGCTACATCGGTTGTGCCCTTTTTATCGCTATAAAAGTATTTGATAATTGAGTATCAAGTTTTCTCTAAGTGGGCCCTTGACAGGGGTTGGTCTTGTATGTGCCAGACTTGGTGAGGGAATGAAGCCTGGGGGGGCTAAAGCAGAGCTTAGCTAATTGACTAATGTAGCTAATAATGTTTGAATGTTGATGGATGGCTAGTGCTAGCTGTGTGTATGTGTGTGCGTGTGGATGCGTTTAACTATACTTGTGGGGACCAGGAGTGAGCAACTTGCGACATTTTGTTAGTCCCCACAAGGTCAAATGCTACTTCAGGGTGTTTAGTGTTAAGGTTACAATTAGAATTCGGTTTAGAGTCAGGTTTAGGAGCTAGGTTTAGTTTTAGGATTTGGGTTTTCAGGTTATGGTAAGGATACGGATCCGGGTTAGGGGTAAAGGGAAATAGGATTTTGAAAGGGACTGAATTGTGTGTCTCCACAAGGTTAGTTATGCAAGACTGTGTGTGTGTGTGCATGCGATAGATAGTCATTGCCCTGCTAGCTCTCAGACAGACAACAAATGGGTGTCATTAAGGACTGCAGTTAAAGGAACTTGAGGAAAGTGATTAAGTATAATTAGCTGGATTGGACTACTTGCCTTTGTGCCTGTTTTACTGCATTAAAATATTGATTTACTATTTATTTATTTTCTCCTCAATGCAATCTGTCATCAGCAGCAACCTTGATTGTCAAGGGTATTGTTGGAGTGTTCTGTTGCACGTTGTCTGGAAGGTGCTTCACTAGGATATTGATGGTTGATTTTAGCTTGTATAGTGTGTGTTAGCTGTTAAGCACGTATAGTGTGAAGACAAGCAGAATACAATATGATATAATATACAGTGTCTTCAAAAAGTATTTACACCCCTTTACCTTTTTCACATTTAGTTTTACACCCTGAATTAAAAATGTATTTTTGTGTCATTGATCTACACACAATGCCCCATAATGTCAAAATGAAATGTTGTTTGTAGACATGTTTTGAAATATGTTTCGAAATTAATAAAAAATGAAAATCTGAAATAGTACCTTCAAAACACCCGTCTCAACGTCAACAGTGAAGAGGTTACTCCGGGATGCTGGCCTTCTAGGCAGAGTTATTCTGTCCAGTGTCTGTTTTTTTAAACATTCTTAATCTTTTATTTTTATTGGGCAGTCTGAGATATGTTTTTTTCTTTGCAACTCTGCCTAGAAGGCCAGCAATCCCCGGAGTCGCCTCTTCACTGTTGACGTTGAGACTGGTGTTTTGTGGGTACTATTTAATGAAGCTGCCAATTGAGGACTTGTGAGGCGTCTGTTTCTCAAACTAGACATTCTAATGTACTTGTCCTCTTGCTCAATTGTGCACCGGGGCCTCCCACTCCTCTTTCTATTTTGGTTAGAGCCAGTTTGCAATGTTCTGTGAAGGGAGTAGTACACAGAGTTTTACGAGATCTTCAGTTTCTTTGCAATTTCTCACATGGAATAGCCTTCATTTCTCAGAACAAGAGTAGACTGATGAATTTCAGAAGAAAGTTATTTGTTTCAGGCCATTTTGAATCTGTAATGGGACTCACAAATGCTGATGCTCCTGATACTCAACTAGTCTAAATAACGACAGTCTTATTGCTTCTTTAATCAACAACAGTTTTCAGCTGTGCTAACATAATTGCAAAAAGGTTTTCTAATGATCAATTAGCCTTTTAAAATGATAAACTTGGATTAGCTAACACAACGTGCCATTGGAACACAGGTGTGATGGTTGCTGATAATGGGCCTCTGTACACCTATGTAGATAGATATTCCATACAAAAATCTGCTGTTTCCACGACAATAGTTATTTACAACATTAACAATGTCTACACTGTATTTCTGATCAATTTGATGTTATTCTAATGGACAGAAAATGTGCTTTTCTTTCAAAAACACGGATTCTAAGTGACCCCAAACTTTTGAACGGTAGTGTATATTAGTGTTGTTTTTTTCAAATGTTTTATAAATATTAGAATTTGTCTTCCACTTAGACATTACAAAGTATTTTGTGTAGATTGTTGACCAGAAATGATAATTAAATCCATTCTAATCCCACTTTGTAACTCAACAAAATGCCATTTACGTCTGTGACAAACAAACGTCTTCTGATGATGTGCCATAGCTTCTGTATAATGCACAAAGCCTTGTGTGTGTATTAATGCACCAGACAGGACATCTCCTGAGCATTATCTACTGTCCCTGAACAGTTCAAGGCTGTCTGATGGCTGATTCTTCCAATTATTCCTGGATGGAGAACAGCAACATGGCTCAGTGCCTACTCATCTGATTAAAGAGAGACAGAGGGAGGGAAGCAACAGTAGAGCAACAGACAAGTTGTGATGCAAACACCAACACACAGGGTGAGATGGGGACGTGGCAGCCACATCCGTTTGATGAGGAGGTAGCTTTTATATTCACTTTGAGTGGAGAGACTGTTGATTGCTAGCACTTGTTTGATGGTGCTGTTCTCTCCCAGCTTTGGGGTTGTATTTCAAGCATTCACACTCACACAAATCAAGCAGACACATGCATAGGCCTACATTTTCAGAGTGTATCATTCTCAGAGTAAATGAATTTGGGAGCTGTACATTGATAGCATTAAGGCATGGAGTTAGGTCTTCGTGAAGAGTATAATCCTGCTGTGGATCCATGCTCACAGGGTTCGATACTGCAACAAAAACAGTCACATTTATGACCAATTGACTTGGCAGTTTGACACACATTTTTAATTGGTCGCAAGGGTGCCAGTGAGAAAAATGTACCTGGTCACATTAGTTTTTGGTTCACAATTAGCGATTTTTATCATCATGATTTATTCAAACATTAATGTGCAATTAACCAAAAACAGAAAACAACTGCACGGGAATGCGCCTATCTGTGTGTGTCAGGGCTCAACTGCACGGGAATGCCCCTATCTGTGTGTGTCAGGGCTCAACTGCACGGGAATGCCCCTATCTGTGTGTGTCAGGGCTCAACTGCACGGGAATGCCCCTATCTGTGTGTGTCAGGGCTCAACTGCGCGGGAATGCCCCTATCTGTGTGTGTCAGGGCTCAACTGCACGGGAATGCCCCTATCTGTGTGTGTCAGGGCTCAACTGCACGGGAATGCCCCTATCTGTGTGTGTCAGGGCTCAACTGCACAGGAATGCCCTATCTGTGTGTGTCAGGGCTCAACTGCACAGGAATGCCCCTATCTGTGTGTGTCAGGGCTCAACTGCACGGGAATGCCCCTATCTGTGTGTGTCAGGGCTCAACTGCACGGGAATGTCCCTATCTGTGTGTGTCAGGGCTCAACTGCACGGGAATGCCCCTATCTGTGTGTGTCAGGGCTCAACTGCACGGGAATGCCCCTATCTGTGTGTGTCAGGGCTCAACTGCACGGGAATGCCCCTATCTGTGTGTGTCAGGGCTCAACTTCACTTGAATGCCCCTATCTGTGTGTGTCAGGGCTCAACTTCACTTGAATGCCCCTATCTGTGTGTGTCAGGGCTCAACTTCACGGGAATGCCCCTATCTGTGTGTGTCAGGGCTCAACTTCACGGGAATGACCCTATCTGTGTGTGTCAGGGCTCAACTTCACTTGAATGCCCCTATCTGTGTGTGTCAGGGCTCAACTTCACTTGAATGCCCCTATCTGTGTGTGTCAGGGCTCAACTTCACTTGAATGCCCCTATCTGTGTGTGTCAGGGCTCAACTTCACTTGAATGCCCCTATCTGTGTGTGTCAGGGCTCAACTTCACTTGAATGCCCCTATCTGTGTGTGTCAGGGCTCAACTGCACGGGAATGCCCCTATCTGTGTGTGTCAGGGCTCAACTGCACGGGAATGCCCCTATCTGTGTGTGTCAGGGCTCAACTTCACGGGAATGTCCCTATCTGTGTGTGTCAGGGCTCAACTTCACTTGAATGCCCCTATCTGTGTGTGTCAGGGCTCAACTGCACGGGAATGACCCTATCTGTGTGTGTCAGGGCTCAACTGCACGGGAATGACCCTATCTGTGTGTGTCAGGGCTCAACTGCACGGGAATGACCCTATCTGTGTGTGTCAGGGCTCAACTTCACTTGAATGCCCCTATCTGTGTGTGTCAGGGCTCAACTTCACGGGAATGTCCCTATCTGTGTGTGTCAGGGCTCAACTGCACGGGAATGACCCTATCTGTGTGTGTCAGGGCTCAACTTCACTTGAATGCCCCTATCTGTGTGTGTCAGGGCTCAACTTCACGGGAATGTCCCTATCTGTGTGTGTCAGGGCTCAACTTCACTTGAATGCCCCTATCTGTGTGTGTCAGGGCTCAACTTCACGGGAATGCCCCTATCTGTGTGTGTCAGGGCTCAACTGCACGGGAATGACCCTATCTGTGTGTGTCAGGGCTCAACTTCACTTGAATGCCCCTATCTGTGTGTGTCAGGGCTCAACTTCACGGGAATGTCCCTATCTGTGTGTGTCAGGGCTCAACTTCACGGGAATGTCCCTATCTGTGTGTGTCAGGGCTCAACTTCACTTGAATGCCCCTATCTGTGTGTGTCAGAGCTCAACTGCACTTGAATGTCCCTATCTGTGTGTGTCAGGGCTCAACTTCACTTGAATGCCCCTATCTGTGTGTGTCAGGGCTTCTTCAATTGAATGCCCCTGTCAAAAAGTGTCAGGGGTCGACATGCATGGAAGGTTTTGGAAACCCTCTGGGTCAGTCAATAAAAAAAATGTTGTTATAATGCGATTTAACAAGGACAACACTAGGCTATATTTAAAAAAATTAAACAGATGGATTTGCTATGTCGATTATTCATCACATGTGCGCTACGCGCACACACAGAGTACAAGTCATTGAGAACACCTTCTTAATATTGAGTTGCACCCCCCTTTTGCCCTCAGAACAGCCTCAATTTGTCAGGGCATGGACCCTACAAGGTGTCGAAAGCATTCCACAGGGATGCTGGCCCATGTTGACTCCAATGATTCCCACTGTTTTGTCAAGTTGGCTGGATGTCCTTTGGGTGGTGGACCATTCTTTATACACACTGTTGAGTGTGAAAAACCCAGCATAATTGCAGTTCTTGACACAAAGGCACTTGAATATTTGGTCTTGCCCATTCACCCTCTAAATGGCACACAATCCATTTCTCAATTGCCTCAAGGCTTCAAAATATTTAACCTGTCTCCTTCCCTTCATCTACACTGATTAAAGTTGATTTAACAAGTGACATCAATAAGAGATCGTAGCTTGGAGGCAGGGCATGAAAGGGATAACGAATCCAGTTGTTTGTGTCATCAGTTTCAGGAAAGTACCTGCGTAATTGCACACCCAACTCACTCAGGTGCTTCTCTATATCACATTTGACATTGTCCGTAAGCTTGAGTTCATTTGCACACAAAAAAATGATACAATGATGTAAAGACCTGTGTGTTGTCCTTGTTATTGCAGACAGAGAAGAGCACATTGAATATTGTTGCGGAGAGTCCCTGTAATCCTAGATTCAGATCATTCAGGCGAGAAAAAACATCACCCAGATTGGCCAGTCGTGTGAGAAACTCGTCATCATTCAAGCGGTCAAACAAGTGAACATTTTGGTCAATAAAGAAAACTTTAAGCTCGTCTCTTAAAAGAAACGTGTCAATACTTTGCCCCTTGATAACCTGCACACTTCTGTATGTTGTAAAAGCGTTACATGGTCGCTGCCCATATCATTGCATAGTGCAGAAAATAAACAGAAGTTCAGGGGCCTTGCTTTAACAAAGTTAACCATTTTCACTGTAGTGTCCAAAACATTGTTCAAGTGTCAGGCATTCCCTTGGCAGCAAGAGCCTCTCGGTGGATGCTGCAGTGTAACCAAGTGGCGTCGGGAGCAACTGCTTGCACGCGTGTTACCACTCCACTATGTCTCCCTGTCATGGCTTTTGTGCCATCAGTACAGATACCAATACATCTTGACCACCAAAGTCCATTTGATGTCACAAAGCTGTCCAGTACTGTAAAAACATCCTCTCCTGTTGTCCAGGTTTCCAGTGGTTTTCAGAAGAGGATGTCTTCCTCAGTTGACCCCCCATGAACGTAACAGACATATACAAGGAGCTGTGCCAGGCCCGCCACGTCTGTTGACTCATCCAGCTTAACGCATAGAATTCACTGGCTTGTATGCAAAGCAGTAATTGATTCAAAACATCTCCTGTCATGTCACTGATTCGTCGTGAAACAGTGTTGTTTGATGAAAGCATTGTCTGTGTAGTTTTTTTGGCCTTTTCCCCCAGCATTGTCTGAGCCATATCTGCGGCAGAATTATGTCCTCCACAATAGTATGGGGCTTGCCTGTCCTAGCCACACAGTAGCTCACCATATAAGACGCTTCTAGCCCCTTCGTATTAATGGTATCTGTTGCTTTTATACATGTCTTACTACTTGAAAGTCACCTTAATTCTCGCTCAAAAAACTCCTGTGGCTTATTTTTCAAACATCTGCTTGTTTGTAGGTGACCAAATACTTATTTTCCACCATAATTTGCAAATAAATTCATTAAAAATCCTACAATGTGATTTTCTGGATTTTTTTTCTCATTTTGTCTGTCATAGTTGAAGTGTACCTATGATGACAATTACAGGCCTCTCTCATCTTTTTAAGTGGGAGAACTTGCACAATTGGTGGCTGACTAAATACTTTTTTGCCCCACTGTATGCACACACCACTTTTCTGTTGTTTTTTTTTAACAAGGTATTTTTGGAATTTCACAATTTCACTTTTGTGGATGTCCATTACATGAAATGCAAATGGGCTGAATACTTTTGCAAGGCACTGTATAGCACACAATAGTTTACATACAGCAGGTTTGTAAAGGACCAAAGATGTTGGTCTGCTTCGTGTGGAACAATGGCACTGCAGTGGATAGCAGCTGGTTTACTATTTTGTATGTTTTTTTTGGCGCCCATCTTAACTTTTTTTTGTAAGTTTCCACCATCGTTTCCTATGACCGGAAAGAGATTCTGGACATCAGAACAGCGATCACTTACCACAAATGTGATGAAGAGTTCTACTTCAACGAGTGGGAGGCGCAGGACATACTGCTCCCTGGACCAGGCCCTAATCCCCGAACTCGGAAAAGAAAAAGGCAGCGTTAGAGAGGCCAACGTACGGGCACCCTGAAAAATCTACGTCGGCGAGTACATAAACCACCTCTACTCAATCTGGACATGCTCTGTTTAAGACTATCCTATCGTCAGGACCTGAAGAACAGTAATATCCTGTTTCTCTGAGTCATTTGTTGAACAAGGACAAAGATAATATATATCTAGCTGGTTTTTCTATGCATCGGCAGGACAGAACGGCAGCGTCAGCGTAACTCAAGGGGGAGGTGTGTGTCACTTTGTTAACTCTAGTAATCTCTAATGTTAAGGACGTCTCGAGCTGCTGCTCGTCTGAGTTCGAATACCTCAGGATAAGCTGTAGACCATACTAGGCTTTACCGTATTCCTGCTATACCGTATTCCTGGGTATTTGGAAATGGCCACGGGATGGTTTTTCAATACCTTCAATACCGTTGAAACTATTTCTTATGTTTTTCAATACATTTTAATATTTGTAGCTATTTTTTAAGTCAAAACCAACAGTCAACTTGTGCAATTCCTTAGGAGATAAAGCAGATTGCGTTCTTATTTCACCTGTCACATTATTTTACATTATGAAGCTTAGTTCCCCAGCACAGTTGAGCCAGTCACGTGCTTGTAAATAGCACAACAGGAGAAAAAGATGTCCCACTGTCTATTGACACGGGTCACGTTTTATATTGAAAGTCAAGTGTTTCTTTGCTTTCATAGACTGATCAGGGACGTGCAACTATAGTTTTCATTCACATTAGTGCAACACATTCGGCATAAAATAGCTTCATTTCCATCAGATGACAAAAGAAGTGCAACTCTATTTGGCTGGCAGCCACACAAGTAAATGAGCTTACATTGAAAAAACAAAAACCATGCATAGCCATCATATTTATAATGTTTAGGCCTATCATAGAAAGAATGTAGCCAGCGATATTTCCTATTGTTTTGCTTACAGTTCATCCGGTAATACCATATAACCTGGGGTGAGAGAAAGACTGTATGAAGATATGGAAATCTGGATACTGACCTACCCTAGACCGTACTACTTAGAAAGGGGGCAAATACGTTTTCACGGCACTGTATGTGAGAATGCTGTTTATTGACTACAGCTCAGTGTTCAACACCTTAGAGCCCTCGAAGCTCATCACTAAGCTAAGGACCCTGGGACTGACTACCTCCCTCTGCAACTGGATCCTGGACTAGTGGAGTGGGTCGAGCGCTTCAAGTTCCTCAGTGTCCACATCAATAAGGATCTACCATGGTCCACACACACCAACACAGTCATGAAGAGCCTCTTCCCCCTCTTGAGACTGTAAAGATTTGGCATGAGCCCTTAGATCCTAAAAATGTTCTACAGCTGCACCTTTGAGAGCATCTTGACTGGCTGCATCACCGCTTGGTATAGCAACTGCTTGGCTTACAAACGCAAAGCTCTACACAGGGCAGTGCATACGGCCCAGTCCTCACTGGGGCCAAGCTCCCTGCAATCCAGGACCTCTATACCAGGTGGTGTCAGAGGAAGGCACCAAATTCTCCAGCCACCAAAGTCATAGATTGTTCTCTCTGTTACCGCACGGAAAGCGGTACCGATGCAGTCTGGAACCAACAGGATCCTGAACATCTTCTACCCCCAAACCATAAGACTGCTAAATAGTTAGTCCAGGTAGCTATTTGGTTAACTATTTAACTATCTGCATTCACCATTTTTGCACAATTTCTTTTGACTCATCACATATGCTGCTGGTACTGTTTATTGTCTGTCACTTTATTCCTGGTTATATGTTACATCGTACCCCTACACTATAGTGGGCTCCTGAGTGGTGCAGCGGTCTAAGGCACTGAATCTCAGTGCAAGAGGTATCACTATAGTATCTGGTTTGAATCCAGGCTATATCACATCCGGCCATGATTAGTCCCATAGGGCGGTGCACAATTGGCTCAGGGTTGGCCAGAGTAGGCTGTCATTGTAAATAAGAATTTGTTCTTAACTGACTTGCCTGGTTAAATAAGAAAATGCATATTTATAGTTATTCACTGTGTAAGTATTATTACTTTAAAGCGTTTCACAGTTAGTTTACACATGTTGTTTACGAAGCATGTGACAAATAACATTTGACAGATTTCTATTTTTGCCGTGTAAAGAATATTGCCTTACTGGTATTGTCCCAGTCCTAGTAGAACCCTGCTGCTACTGTCAGAACAGTACAGCACTGGGGTGTGTGATTATGCTTCTGTAAGTACAGCAGCATACAGTATTACAGTACAGCACTGGGGTGTGTGATTATGCTTCTGTAAGTACAGCAGCATACAGTATTACAGTACAGCACTGGGATGTGTGATTATGTTTCTATAAGTACAGCAGCATACAGTATTACAGTACAGCACTGGGGTGTGTGATTATGTTTCTATAAGTACAGCAGCATACAGTATTACAGTACAGCACTGGGATATGTGATTATGTTTCTATAAGTACAGCAGCATACAGTATTACAGTACAGCACTGGGGTGTGTGATTATGCTTCTATAAGCACAGCAGCATACAGTATTACAGTACAACACTGGGATGTGTGGTAAGTACAGCAGCATACAGTATTACAGTACAACACTGGGATGTGTGGTAAGTACAGCAGCATACAGTATTACAGTACAACACTGGGATGTGTGGTAAGTACAGCAGCATACAGTACAACACTGGGATGTGTGGTAAGTACAGCAGCATACAGTATTACAGTACAACACTGGGATGTGTGGTAAGTACAGCAGCATACAGTATTACAGTACAACACTGGGATGTGTGGTAAGTACAGCAGCATACAGTATTACAGTACAACACTGGGATGTGTGGTAAGTACAGCAGCATACAGTATTACAGTACAACACTGGGATGTGTGGTATACAGTACAGTATTACAGTGGGTGATGTGATTATGTAAGTACAGCAGCATACAGTATTACAGTACAACACTGGGATGTGTGATTATGCTTCTGTAAGTACAGCAGCATACAGTATTACAGTACAACACTGGGATGTGTGATTATGCTTCTGTAAGTACAGCAGCATACAGTATTACAGTACAACACTGGGATGTGTGATTATGCTTCTGTAAGTACAGCAGCATACAGTATTACAGTACAACACTGGGATGTGTGATTATGCTTCTGTAAGTACAGCAGCATACAGTATTACAGTACAACACTGGGATGTGTGATTATGCTTCTGTAAGTACAGCAGCATACAGTATTACAGTACAACACTGGGATGTGTGATTATGCTTCTGTAAGTACAGCTGCATACAGTATTACAGTACAACACTGGGATGTGTGATTATGCTTCTGTAAGTACAGCAGCATACAGTATTACAGTACAACACTGGGATGTGTGATTATGCTTCTGTAAGTACAGCTGCATACAGTATTACAGTACAACACTGGGATGTGTGATTATGCTTCTGTAAGTACAGCTGCATACAGTATTACAGTATAACACTGGGATGTGTGATTATGCTTCTATAAGTACAGCTGCATACAGTATTACAGTATAACACTGGGATGTGTGATTATGCTTCTATAAGTACAGCTGCATACAGTATTACAGTACAACACTGGGATGTGTGATTATGCTTCTATAAGTACAGCTGCATACAGTATTACAGTATAACACTGGGATGTGTGATTATGTTTCTATAAGTACAGCAGCATACAGTATTACAGTACAGCACTGGGGTGTGTGATTATGTTTCTATAAGTACAGCAGCATACAGTATTACAGTACAGCACTGGGATATGTGATTATGTTTCTATAAGTACAGCAGCATACAGTATTACAGTACAGCACTGGGGTGTGATTATGCTTCTATAAGCACAGCAGCATACAGTATTACAGTACAACACTGGGATGTGTGGTAAGTACAGCAGCATACAGTATTACAGTACAACACTGGGATGTGTGATTATGCAGCATTATTACAGTACAACACTGGGATGTGTGGTAAGTACAGCAGCATACCGTATTACAGTACAACACTGGGATGTGTGGTAAGTACAGCAGCATACAGTATTACAGTACAACACTGGGATGTGTGGTAAGTACAGCAGCATACAGTATTACAGTACAACACTGGGATGTGTGGTAAGTACAGCAGCATACAGTATTACAGTACAACACTGGGATGTGTGGTAAGTACAGCAGCATACAGTATTACAGTACAACACTGGGATGTGTGGTAAGTACAGCAGCATACAGTATTACAGTACAGCACTGTGGTGTGTGATTATGCTTCTGTAAGTACAGCAGCATACAGTATTACAGTACAACACTGGGATGTGTGATTATGCTTCTGTAAGTACAGCAGCATACAGTATTACAGTACAACACTGGGATGTGTGATTATGCTTCTGTAAGTACAGCAGCATACAGTATTACAGTACAACACTGGGATGTGTGATTATGCTTCTGTAAGTACAGCAGCATACCGTATTACAGTACAACACTGGGATGTGTGATTATGCTTCTGTAAGTACAGCAGCATACAGTATTACAGTACAACACTGGGATGTGTGATTATGCTTCTGTAAGTACAGCTGCATACAGTATTACAGTACAACACTGGGATGTGTGATTATGCTTCTGTAAGTACAGCTGCATACAGTATTACAGTACAACACTGGGATGTGTGATTATGCTTCTGTAAGTACAGCAGCATACAGTATTACAGTACAACACTGGGATGTGTGATTATGCTTCTGTAAGTACAGCTGCATACAGTATTACAGTACAACACTGGGATGTGTGATTATGCTTCTGTAAGTACAGCTGCATACAGTATTACAGTATAACACTGGGATGTGTGATTATGCTTCTATAAGTACAGCTGCATACAGTATTACAGTATAACACTGGGATGTGTGATTATGCTTCTATAAGTACAGCTGCATACAGTATTACAGTACAACACTGGGATGTGTGATTATGCTTCTATAAGTACAGCTGCATACAGTATTACAGTATAACACTGGGATGTGTGATTATGCTTCTGTAAGTACAGCTGCATACAGTATTACAGTACAACACTGGGATGTGTGATTATGCTTCTGTAAGTACAGCAGCATACAGTATTACAGTATAACACTGGGGTGTGTGGTAAGTACAGCAGCATACAGTATTACAGTATAACACTGGGATGTGTGGTAAGTACAGCAGCATACAGTATTACAGTACAACACTGGGATGTGTGGTAAGTACAGCAGCATACAGTATTACAGTACAACACTGGGGTGTGTGATTATGCTTCTGTAAGTACAGCAGCATACAGTTTTACAGTACAACACTGGGATGTGTGATTATGCTTCTGTAAGTACAGCTGCATACAGTATTACAGTACAACACTGGGATGTGTGATTATGCTTCTGTAAGTACAGCTGCATACAGTATTACAGTACACCACTGGGATGTGTGATTATGCTTCTGTAAGTACAGCAGCATACAGTATTACAGTACAACACTGGGATGTGTGATTATGCTTCTGTAAGTACAGCTGCATACAGTATTACAGTACAACACTGGGATGTGTGATTATGCTTCTGTAAGTACAGCAGCATACAGTATTACAGTACAACACTGGGATGTGTGATTATGCTTCTGTAAGTACAGCTGCATACAGTATTACAGTACAACACTGGGATGTGTGATTATGCTTCTGTAAGTACAGCTGCATACAGTATTACAGTATAACACTGGGATGTGTGATTATGCTTCTATAAGTACAGCTGCATACAGTTTTTACAGTATAACACTGGGATGTGTGATTATGCTTCTGTAAGTACAGCTGCATACAGTATTACAGTACAACACTGGGATGTGTGATTATGCTTCTGTAAGTACAGCAGCATACAGTATTACAGTAAAACACTGGGGTGTGTGGTAAGTACAGCAGCATACAGTATTACAGTATAACACTGGGATGTGTGGTAAGTACAGCAGCATACAGTATTACAGTACAACACTGGGATGTGTGGTAAGTACAGCAGCATACAGTATTACAGTACAACACTGGGGTGTGTGATTATGCTTCTGTAAGTACAGCAGCATACAGTTTTACAGTACAACACTGGGATGTGTGGTAAGTACAGCAGCATACAGTATTACAGTACAACACTGGGATGTGTGTTTATGCTTCTGTAAGTACAGCAGCATACAGTTTTACAGTACAACACTGGGATGTGTGGTAAGTACAGCAGCATACAGTATTACAGTACAACACTGGGATGTGTGTTTATGCTTCTGTAAGTACAGCAGCATACAGTTTTACAGTACAACACTGGGATGTGTGGTAAGTACAGCAGCATACAGTATTACAGTACAACACTGGGATGTGTGTTTATGCTTCTGTAAGTACAGCAGCATACAGTATTACAGTACAACACTGGGAAGTGTGATTATGCTTCTGTAAGTACAGCAGCATACAGTATTACAGTACAACACTGGGATGTGTGATTATGCTTCTGTAAGTACAGCAGCATACAGTATTACAGTACAACACTGGGATGTGTGATTATGCTTCTGTAAGTACAGCAGCATACAGTATTACAGTACAACACTGGGATGTGTGATTATGCTTCTGTAAGTACAGCAGCATACAGTATTACAGTACAACACTGGGAAGTGTGATTATGCTTCTGTAAGTACAGCAGCATACAGTATTACAGTACAACACTGGGATGTGTGATTATGCTTCTGTAAGTACAGCAGCATACAGTATTACAGTACAACACTGGGATGTGTGATTATGCTTCCGTGAGTACAGCAGCATACAGTATTACAGTACAACACTGGGATGTGTGGTAAGTACAGCAGCATACAGTATTACAGTACAACACTGGGATGTGTGATTATGCTTCTGTAAGTACAGCTGCATACAGTATTACAGTACAACACTGGGATGTGTGATTATGCTTCTGTAAGTACAGCTGCATACAGTATTACAGTACAACACTGGGATGTGTCATAACAGTGGGTTTGTGTGAGGTAGACAGAATGACAAAGAATAGGGGGGAAAGAGAAACTAGTATTTGTTTTACAAATGATTTTATAACCATTGAAAGTTACACTCTTTATTTGCATAGCAACCTACTGAAAGGAAATATGTTTTGTGTACCTGCCAGTGTTCACTGCATTCTGTCCAAATAACTGATTTATTTTGACGTGCTAGAACCACTTAAGAGCAACCTCTAATGTTCTGTCTGTTCTCTCGCTCTCTCTCTCGCTCTCGCTCTTGCTGTTTCTCTCCCCCTCTCTGTCTCTCTCTTTCTCTATCTCTTTCTCTCGCTCTCCTCACAGATGCAGATCTACCTGTACAATTCTGATGACTTTGACAGTCTCAGTGCGGCCATCAAGGAGAAACGCATGATTGCTGCACTGGCTGTGTTCTTTGAGGTAAGACTGGCTTTGGGCTGTGTTGTTAGAGGAGATATTTTGGGTTCAGTTGTTCCCAAACACAATGAAACAGGAGGGTAGAGGGTAGGAATATAGTGCTCATTGGGAAGTATGTACAACAGTAATGGATACTGATCGAAAGCTGCTTGCTCTCCTGAGGCACATGCAATCTTTCTTCCTTGTCCTCGCTTTACTTCCAACTTCCCATATCCCTGAAAGAGAAGCACAGACAGACAGATAGATATCTTCAGGGAGTCATTACGGTGAAAGAGAAGCACAGACAGACAGGTGTCTTCAAGGAGTCATTACGGTGAAAGAGAAGCACAGACAGACAGACAGGTGTCTTCAGGGAGTCATTACGGTGAAAGAGAAGCACAGACAGACAGACAGACAGACGGGTGTCTTCAGGGAGTCATTACGGTGAAAGAGAAGCACAGACAGACAGACAGACAGACAGGTGTCTTCAGGGAGTCATTACGGTGAAAGAGAAGCACAGACAGACAGACAGGTGTCTTCAGGGAGTCATTACGGTGAAAGAGAAGCACAGACAGACAGACAGACAGACGGGTGTCTTCAGGGAGTAATTACGGTGAAAGAGAAGCACAGACAGACAGACAGACAGACGGGTGTCTTCAGGGAGTAATTACGTCACAGACAGACAGACAGACAGACGGGTGTCTTCAGGGAGTCATTACGGTGAAAGAGAAGCACAGACAGACAGACAGACAGACGGGTGTCTTCAGGGAGTAATTACGGTGAAAGAGAAGCACAGACAGACAGACAGACAGGTGTCTTCAGGGAGTCATTACGGTGAAAGAGAAGCACAGACAGACAGACAGACAGGTGTCTTCAGGGAGTCATTACGGTGAAAGAGAAGCACAGACAGACAGTTGTTTTCAGGGAGTCATTACGGTGAAAGAGAAGCACAGACAGACAGACAGGTGTCTTCAGGAGTCATTACGGTGAAAGAGAAACACAGACAGGTGTCTTCAGGGAGTCATTACGGTGAAAGAGAAGCACAGACAGACAGGTGTCTTCAAGGAGTCATTACGGTGAAAGAGAAGCACAGACAGGTGTCTTCAGGAAGTCATTACGGTGGAAGAGAAGCACAGACAGACAGACAGGTGTCTTCAGGAAGTCATTACGGTGGAAGAGAAGCACAGACAGACAGACAGGTGTCTTCAGGAAGTCATTACGGTGAAAGAGAAGCACAGACAGACAGGTGTCTTCAAGGAGTCATTACGGTGAAAGAGAAGCACAGACAGGTGTCTTCAGGAAGTCATTACGGTGGTAGAGAAGCACAGACAGACAGACAGGTGTCTTCAGGAAGTCATTACGGTGGAAGAGAATCACAGACAGACAGACAGGTGTCTTCAGGAAGTCATTACGGTGACAGAGAAGCACAGACAGGTGTCTTCAGGAAGTCATTACGGTGACAGAGAAGCACAGACAGAGTCAGAGAACAAGGGCTTCCTCTGCCGCTATCTCTTAAAAATCCCCTCTTTACCTAAAAGAAAAGTATTTGTCCGTCTGCCTGCCTGTCTGTATTAGTATGTGGGTTGTTACAAAAAGCTATTGGACAAGTAGCTATATGGTATTCTAAATAAAAAAACAAATAAATATTTTATTTCTGCAATGAAATTAACCTTCTACTGAGCACACAAGGATGAGGACTCCACTTTGTTTCCCTGTTGGTTTGTATCTGTGCACTAACCTAGCATAATCACTCTCCAACATACACCCACAATGATCCATAACATGTTGGTACAATTATTTTAACATATTGGACCATGCATATAGCCTATGCACAGTCCATATTATCAGGTATGCTATTAAGAATAAGCATTATCACCTGTAGCCCAACTGATGCAGAATAGTGGCTAGAAATAAATAGGCTGAAGCATGAGGTTGTCTATCTGCATTTAGCCTATTGGACTATTCATTACAGATCCCAAATGGTTAGCATTCTATTGATGACTATTGTCCCAAAAATTGCATACGCACGGTGAATATAATGTAGGCCTACATGTTAGGATAACCTGCCACACGGAGTAACACGCCCCCTGCCTGTACTTCTCACAGAAACCACTTAATGTCACCACCCCCCCCAACACCTTCCCTGGTTGCCAAATGATTTTGAGGTAGGGTAGCGTTTTACCCTAAGTTACCCTACAGTTGACCTGTGTTACATTTAGTCCCACTCTCCCCTATGCACTCACAGCAAATTGCTGAGTAAAAGACAATGCATGAATTTATGCTTGATCCAAAAATGTGGTGCGTTGCCTCCGGAAGCATTCAGAGGCCAAATTCATCGCAGTGCGCCTCCCAAATTTTGTAACAATGCGGAGGGTGCCATATACATGACATGATTTCTTGATGGTATGTAGGGGCGGGAGTTCCTGTATAAACACAAACTCACTTCCTTGACAACTTCCTTCACACCAGCTCTGCTCAACAGCTCTGCTCAACAGAAGTATGAATGCCCTGACTTCTGCAGAGGACGTCTCACCATTAATGCAGCATGGAAAATGCAGATGTCGGATTGACCATGCAGTGCCTTTTAGGTGCTTAATAATGCCGCTGCTCTGGGACCCCCCTTTTTTCAACAAGGACCATTAAAACTGCTGTTTTCGCAATTTCAAGCAGTGTTGTGCATTGACTGCTTGTCAGAATGCATGTTTCCCTCCCTAGGGCACTCTCAACTTCAATGGGTCTCGAGAGGAATATTTATCTCACATAAAACACACAACAACAAGCCTACTAGGTAAATCCACTACATGACCAAAAGTATTTGGACACCTACTCGTCGAACATCTCATTTCAAAATCATAGGCATTAATATGGAGTTGGGTCCCCCTTTTCTGCTATAACAGCTTCCACTCTTCTGGGAAAGCTTTCCACTAGATGTTGGAACATTGCTGTGGGGACTTGCTTCCATTCAGCCATGAGCATTAGTGAAGTCGGGCACTGATGTTGGCCGATTAGGCCTTGCTCGCAGTAATCATTCCAATTCATGCCAAAGGTGTTCGATGGGGTTGAGGTCAGGGCTCTGTGCAGGCCAGTCAAGTTCATCCACAGCGATCTCAACAGACCTCACTTTGTGCACGGGGGCATTGTCATGCTGAAACAGGAAAGGGCCTTCCCCAAACTGTTGCCACAAAGACGTTAGCACAGAATAGTCTAGAATGTCATTGTATGCTGTAGCGTTAAGATTTCCCTTCACTGGAACAAACAAGTGTGAAAAACAGCCCCAGACCATTATTCCTCCTCTACCAAACTTTACAGTTGGTGCTATGCATTGGGACAGGTAGCATTCTCCTGGCTTCCGCCAAACCCAGATTCATCCATCGGACTGCCAGATGGTGAAGCGTGATTCAGCACTCCAGAGAAGTCCAATGGTGTCCAATGGCGACAAGCTTTACACCACTGACGCTTGGCATTGCGCATGGTAATTGTAGGCTTGTGTGAGGCTGCTCAGCCATGGGAACCCATTTCATGAAGCCCTCGACGAACAGTTATTGTGCTGACGTATCTTCCAGAGGCAGTTTAGAACTCAATGGTGAGTGTTGCAACCGAGGACAGACTAATTTTACACGCCGCACGCTTCAGCACTCGGCGGTCCCGTTCTGTGAGCTTGTGTGGCCTACCACTTCGCGGCTGAGCCGCTGTTGCTCCTAGATCTTTCCACTTCACAGTAACAGCACTTACAGTTGACTGGCGCAGCTCCAGCTGGGCAGACATTTGACAAACTGATATGTTGGAAAGGTGAAATCCTATGACGGTGCCACGTAAGTCACTGCACTCTTCAGTACGAGCCATTCTACTGCTAATGTTTGTCTATGGAGATTGCATGGCTGTGTGCTCCATTTTATACACTTGTCAGAAACAAGTGTGGCCCAAATAGCCGAATCCACTAATTTGAAGGGATGTTCACATACATTTGTATATTTAGGGTAGATAAACTATTAAAGTAAGTGGTTTTCTGATTCTTCTATTCAGTACTCGTTCTGGTTGCAGATGAAAAGTAAATATGGACTGTTCTAGCATCTTCAAAGTGCGCCTCAGCAGAATATATTTTTCATGTTCCATATTTTTTGGGGCGTGTCGGCAAGGATTTAGCCATGGCAACGCCACAGTAAAATGGCTGGTTCTATTTCTATTATACTGATGTGGTCTATCCTAACACTCAGAGCCACACAAACAAAGTGGCCGGCACAGTTCCTCTCTGACAGAGAGGCAGGCAGGGTAACCTTGTAGTTAGAGCGTTGGACTAGTAACCGAAAGGTTGCAAGTTCAAATCCCTGAGCTGACAAGGTACAAATCTGTCGTTCTGCCCCTGAACAGGCAGTTAACCCACTGTTCCTAGGCCGTCATTGTAAATTAGAATTTGTTCTTAACTGACTTGCCTTGTAAAATAAAGGTACAATTAAATGAGAAGGTTGGAGTGGGGACACAGGTGTTTCTAGGTCTGTGGCTAGACAACAACGGACCTTGTGTGATTGAAGACCTAAATGCTACCACTGTTTTTCTGACAGCCCTTCAGCAATCAGCATCAGCGCCAACACACATGTATCCCGCTGAATTACATTTTAAAGAGCAGGACACACGCCTGACACACATATACACACACACAGACACACCAGTTTACCATTTCTAATCGAGCTGCATTTGGGCTCCCTGAGGGTGTATGAATGGTCGCTAAGGGGTTCATATTATTATCCACATTCAGCACTTAGTTACAGACTATTACTCTCATTGGACTGACCTGAATTAGGAATGGGAAGGAAGATGAGGAGGAGGAGCGGCCCCCATATCTCAAACACTTTATCCCCTCTAAGTGTAAATAGCACATTGGGAATGTTGGTAATAAATGTGAAGCGTGTTCTGAACTGAGTGTGGGTACTGTAACTGCTGTTCAGGGCTGTCCTGTAAAATATCCTGTCTCTTGTTTGTTGTCTTCAGGTGGGGCGGAGAGACAATCCATCTGTAGAGCCCATCATCCAGGGACTGAAACGGGTGGTACACCACGGTGAGTATACCACGGACACTCACACTACTACTCTCTCTGTGTTGCTGTTCAACATCTTAGTCCTGTAGCACTTCTCAGTTAACTACAGAGTCAGCAGGGCCTCAGTCTTCCCACAGAAACACCGATATAAATACAGACACACTAATGATTGTTGAAGAGGTTCTTGGCTTTATCACTTTCGCTATAATTCATACTAATTATTGGATTTATATTGCGCTTTTCTACCAACTGAGGGACTTGAAGCGCTTTACATAGTAATGTGGAAACTCACCTCATCCACCATTTTTGTGCCAGAACACTCACCAGCTATCAGGTCGAGAGGTGAGGAGTGATTTTATACCAATTAGGAATGAGGGGGATGATATCAGGGATAATACCCCTACTCTTATGATAAATGCCATGGGATTTTTTTTAATTACCCCTTTTTCATGGTATCCAATTGGTATTTACAGTCGTCTCATCACTGTGTCTCCCGTACGGAAGTTCGAGAGGCGTGCATCATCCGAAACACAGCCCACACTGCTTCTTGACACAATGACCACTTAACCCAGAAGCCAGCCACACCAATGTGTCAGAGGAAACGCTGTACACCTGGTGACAGTGTCAGCATTCACTACACCCAGCCCGCCACAGGGGTCGCTAGTGCATGATGGGACAGGGACATCCCTGCCGACCAAACCCTCCCTTAACCCAGACGACACTGGGCCAATTATGCTTCGCCCCATGGGTCTCCCGATCACGACAGAGCCTGGACTTGAACCCAGAATCTCTAGTGGCACAGCTAGCACTGCCTTAGACCACTGTGCCACTCAGGAGGCCCTAGTTCCATGGGATTTTAATTACCACAGAGGGTCAGGACACCTTTTAGCTTCCCATCTGAAAGACAGCACCTTTTGCAGGGCAATGTCCACTTCACTGCTTTAGGGGCATTGGGATCTCCTTAGCCCTTCAACACCACTTCCATCAGAATCTGGTCTCCCATCCAGCCAGGACCCACCCTGCTTAGCTTCAGAAGCAAGCCAGCAGTGGGATGCAGGGTGGTTTGCGGCTGGCTATAGAGGTCACACACAAGAGCACTCAATGAATGTCCACAAAAAAATACAAATAAAAAAAGAGACAGAGAAATTATTTCCCAAGTTGTTGTTGTTTATGTTGTTTGTGAGGTTAATGTTTTGTTCATCACACATCTCCTTCACTGTCTATTTTCAGACATTACACATCTCCTTGACTGTCTATTTTCAGACCTCACACATCTCCCAGACGGTCTATTTTCAAACATCACACATCTCCCAGACGGTCTATTTTCAAACATCACACATCTACTTCACTGTCTATTTTCAGATATTACACATCTCCTTGACTGTCTATTTTCAGACATCACACATCTCCTTCACTGTCTATTTTCAGATATTACACATCTCCTTGACTGTCTATTTTCAAACATCACACATCTCCCAGACAGTCTATTTTCAGATATTACACATCTCCTTGACTGTCTATTTTCAAACATCACACATCTCCTTATTTTCAACATCTCTCCTTGACTGTCTATTTTCAGACATTTCTCCTTGACTGTCTTTTTTCAAACATCACACATCTCCTTGACTGTCTATTTTCAGACCTCACACATCTCCCAGACGGTCTATTTTCAAACATCACACATCTCCCAGACGGTCTATTTTCAAACATCACACATCTCCTTCACTGTCTATTTTCAGATATTACACATCTCCTTGACTGTCTATTTTCAGACATCACACATCTCCTTCACTGTCTATTTTCAGATATTACACATCTCCTTGACTGTCTATTTTCAAACATCACACATCTCCCAGACAGTCTATTTTCAGATATTACACATCTCCTTGACTGTCTATTTTCAAACATCACACATCTCCCAGACGGTCTATTTTCAAACATCACACATCTCCTTGACTGTCTATTTTCAGACATTACACATCTCCTTGACTGTCTATTTTCAAACATCACACATCTCCTTGACTGTCTATTTTCAGACATCACACATCTCCCAGACGGTCTATTTTCAAACATCACACATCTCCCAGACGGTCTATTTTCAAACATCACACATCTCCTTCACTGTCTATTTTCAGATATTACACATCTCCTTGACTGTCTATTTTCAAACATCACACATCTCCCAGACAGTCTATTTTCAGACATCACACATCTCCCAGACGGTCTATTTTCAGACATCACACATCTCCCAGACGGTCTATTTTCAGACATTACACATCTCCCAGACTGTCTGTACATCGAAATTCCGCGCCTCTCATCTGGTCTTCCATCCATTTGATTAAGCTTTTGGAGATACTTTACCTTGGCGTTTATTTTTAATCCCAAATTAGAGTCTGACCACAAGCTGTGAGCCCAGTCTTCCATCAAGAGGATGGAAGTACAGCGAGTTCCCACACCCTGCTTCACTCCCTGTGAAGCGCTGCAAAGAAGAGACAGAACAATTCATTGCATCTAAACCTCAATTTGTCAACACTCTGTCTCTCGCTCGCTCACACACACACACACACACACACACACACACACACACACACACACACACACACACACACACACACACACACACACACACACACACACACACACACACACACACACACACACACACACACACACACACACATAATTTACATACACAGCAGCAGCATCAGATGCATGCTTGCTTGTACCATTAATGTTTAATGCTAGGGTTACACAGATAGACATGCCTAGCTATGATGTGTATGGTCTGAAAGCGGAGTTAGCTGGTGTCGATGCAAACATGAGTAATGTCGTGTCTCAACCAGCCCGTATCCGGATGTGCTTTACCATGTTTCCCTAATCCCCTACTGCATCTGCCTAAACACACACACACACACACACACCGGCCTGAACGAATTGCCCCTCAGGGATTCATGAAGTTGTATTGCATATGGAGCCATGCCGCTGTGTATGTGTGCATGCACACTTTGTGTGTACCAACACATACAGCTGGGTTAACAATGTCCTACTGACGTAGTTCTCTTTATGTGGGTCCACTCAGAGACAGACGGACAGAAAACGTGTTAATGGAAGAAGGGAATAAACTGAGAGCATATGGTCTCATGCTGATTCATCTCACTCAACTGGAGCTCCTCCGTGCTTCTCTGGGTCTTTATCCCATTCATTACACTGACTATCTATACTGAATGATCTGCCATGGATGGAAGGGGGTAGAATGGGGCTAGCAGGCAAGTGGTATTGCTAGGTTTAGTGAACTAAAAAGCATGCTGGGTTGTGTTGTTCTGATGGTCCAAGGGAGGCTCCTGGTCCTCTGGCTGGGTACTTAAGCTATGTCCCAAATGTTACCCTATTCCCATAGTGCTCTGGTCAAGTAGTACACTACATAGGTGATAGGGTGCAATTTGGGACGCACGATACTGTCATCTTCTAGCTGGGTGGCGGTGATGGGCTTTCCACCAGCTTGTTAGCCTCAGCCATCCATTCATTAGCAGGTCTGAGGCAGCACCACCATACGGCACTGGGCTCTCTTACTGCTGAAACAACCCACGATGTCGGGAACAAAAAGGGGCTGTGCTGTCTGACTACTGAAACAACCCACAATGTCAGTAACAGAAAGGGGTTGTGCAGTCTGACTACTGAAACAACCCACGATGTCAGTAACAGAAAGGGGTTGTGCAGTCTGACTACTGAAACAACCCACAATGTCAGTAACAGAAAGGGGTTGTGCTGTCTGGCTACTGAAACAACCCATGATGTCAGTACCAGAAATGGGCTGTGCTGTCTGACTACTGAAACAACCCACGATGTCGGGAACAGAAAGGGTTGTGCTGTCTGGCTACTGAAACAACCCATGATGTCAGTAACAGAAAGGGGCTGTGCTGACTGACTACTGAAACAACCCACGATGTCGGGAACAGAAAGGGGCTGTGCTGTCTGACTACTGAAACAACCCACGATGTCGAGAACAGAAGGGGTTGTGCTGTCTGAGGTCAGGCGGTAGTAGAGATGCTGTGACTACTGAAACATACCATGATGTCGGGAACAGAAAGGGCTGTGCTGTCTGACTACTGAAACAACCCACGATGTCGGGAACAGAAAGGGTTGTGCTGTCTGACTACTGAAACAACCCATGATGTCAGGAACAGAAAGGGGCTGTGCTGACTGACTACTGAAACAACCCATGATGTCAGGAACAGAAAGGGGCTGTGCTGACTGACTACTGAAACAACCCATGATGTCAGGAACAGAAAGGGTTGTGCTGTCTGACTACTGAAACAACCCACGATGTCAGTAACAGAAAGGGGTTGTGCTGTCTGACTACTGAAACAACCCATGATGTCGGGAACAGAAAGGGGTTGTGCTGTCTGACTACTGAAACAACCCACGATGTCAGTAACAGAAAGGGGTTGTGCAGTCTGACTACTGAAACAACCCACGATGTCAGTAACAGAAAGGGGCTGTGCTGTCTGACTACTGAAACAACCCACGATGTCAGTAACAGAAAGGGGTTGTGCAGTCTGACTACTGAAACAACCCACGATGTCAGTAACAGAAAGGGGTTGTGCAGTCTGACTACTGAAACAACCCACGATGTCAGTAACAGAAAGGGGTTGTGCAGTCTGACTACTGAAACAACCCACGATGTCGGGAACAGAAAGGGTTGTGGTGTCTGGCTACTGAAACAACCCATGATGTCAGTAACAGAAATGGGCTGTGCTGTCTGACTACTGAAACAACCCACGATGTCGGGAACAGAAAGGGTTGTGCTGTCTGGCTACTGAAACAACCCATGATGTCAGTAACAGAAAGGGGCTGTGCTGACTGACTACTGAAACAACCCACGATGTCGGGAACAGAAAGGGGCTGTGCTGTCTGACTACTGAAACAACCCACGATGTCGAGAACAGAAGGGGTTGTGCTGTCTGAGGTCAGGCGGTAGTAGAGATGCTGTGACTACTGAAACATACCATGATGTCGGGAACAGAAAGGGCTGTGCTGTCTGACTACTGAAACAACCCACGATGTCGGGAACAGAAAGGGTTGTGCTGTCTGACTACTGAAACAACCCATGATGTCAGGAACAGAAAGGGGCTGTGCTGACTGACTACTGAAACAACCCATGATGTCAGGAACAGAAAGGGTTGCGCTGTCTGACTACTGAAACAACCCACGATGTCAGTAACAGAAAGGGTTGTGCTGTCTGACTACTGAAACAACCCACGATGTCAGTAACAGAAAGGGGCTGTGCTGTCTGACTACTGAAACAACCCACGATGTCAGGAACAGAAAGGGGCTGTGCTGTCTGACTACTGAAACAACCCATGATGTCAGGAACAGAAAGGGTTGTGCTGTCTGACTACTGAAACAACCCATGATGTCAGGAACAGAAAGGGGCTGTGCTGTCTGACTACTGAAACAACCCACGATGTCAGGAACAGAAAGGGGCTGTGCTGTCTGACTACTGAAACAACCCACAATGTCAGGAACAGAAAGGGGCTGTGCTGTCTGACTACTGAAACAACCCACGATGTCAGTAACAGAAAGGGGCTGTGCTGTCTGACTACTGAAACAACCCATGATGTCGGGAACAGAAAGGAGTTGTGCTGTCTGACTACTGAAACAACCCATGATGTCAGTAACAGAAAGGGGTTGTGCTGTCTGACTACTGAAACAACCCATGATGTCGGGAACAGAAAGGGGTTGTGCTGTCTGACTACTGAAACAACCCACGATGTCAGTAACAGAAAGGGGCTGTGCTGTCTGACTACTGAAACAACCCATGATGTCGGGAACAGAAAGGAGTTGTGCTGTCTGACTACTGAAACAACCCATGATGTCAGTAACAGAAAGGGGTTGTGCTGTCTAACTACTGAAACAACCCATGATGTCGGGAACAGAAAGGGGTTGTGCTGTCTGACTACTGAAACAACCCACGATGTCAGTAACAGAAAGGGGCTGTGCTGTCTGACTACTGAAACAACCCACGATGTCAGTAACAGAAAGGGGCTGTGCTGACTGACTACTGAAACAACCCACGATGTCAGTAACAGAAAGGGGTTGTGCTGTCTGACTACTGAAACAACCCACGATGTCAGTAACAGAAAGGGGTTGTGCTGTCTGACTACTGAAACAACCCATGATGTCAGTAACAGAAAGGGGCTGTGCTGTCTGACTAATGAAACAACCCATGATGTCAGTAACAGAAAGGGGCTGTGCTGTCTGACTACTGAAACAACCCACGATGTCAGTAACAGAAAGGGGCTGTGCTGTCTGACTACTGAAACAACCCATGATGTCAGTAACAGAAAGGGGCTGTGCTGTCTGACTACTGAAACAACCCACGATGTCGGGAACAGAAAGGGTTGTGCTGTCTGACTACTGAAACAACCCATGATGTCGGGAACAGAAAGGGGCTGTGCTGTCTGACTACTGAAACAACCCACGATGTCAGTAACAGAAAGGGGTTGTGCTGTCTGACTAATGAAACAACCCATGATGTCAGTAACAGAAAGGAGTTGTGCTGTCTGACTACTGAAACAACCCATGATGTCGGTAACAGAAAGGAGTTGTGCTGTCTGACTACTGAAACAACCCATGATGTCGGTAACAGAAAGGGGCTGTGCTGTCTGACTACTGAAACAACCCACGATGTCAGTAACAGAAAGGGGTTGTGCTGTCTGACTACTGAAACAACCCATGATGTCAGTAACAGAAAGGAGTTGTGCTGTCTGACTACTGAAACAACCCATGATGTCGGTAACAGAAAGGGGCTGTGCTGTCTGACTACTGAAACAACCCATGATGTCGGTAACAGAAAGGGGCTGTGCTGTCTGACTAATGAAACAACCCATGATGTCGGTAACAGAAAGGGGTTGTGCTGTCTGACTAATGAAACAACCCATGATGTCAGTAACAGAAAGGGGCTGTGCTGTCTGACTACTGAAACAACCCATGAACTCTCTCCCTGTGGTTACAGCGGGCTACAACAGCCTCTAAACACTGGAGGATGTATCCAAGGAGGGAACTCTCTCTCCCTGTGGTTACAGCGGGCTACAGCAGCCTCTAAACACGGGAGGATGTATCCAAGGAGGGAACTCTCTCCCTGTGGTTACAGCGGGCTACAGCAGCCTCTAAACACGGGAGGATGTATCCAAGGAGGGAACTGTCTCTCCCTGTGGTTACAGCAGGCTACAGCAGCCCATCGATGGATTAGTTGTCAGAGCAGGACACTTATCTGATCGTCCTCCTCCTCCTCTTCCTCTCCTTTCTGTTAAGCCCTGATGTTGCCAAACAAATGCCAGAAGGAGGTTTTTAGGCAGGAAATCTCCATGTAAAACAGGACGCCAGCGAAAAATCTCTTAGAGTGATGTTCCCAATAACTGTCAGTTGTAAATAAACACAGATCCTCCAACCTGATTTTAAATAAAATACTAGACCTATGGGTGATTATGCACAGTAAATAAAAGACACAATATGTCTATTTTCTATTTAAATATGTGGGAATAATCTACACTTTGTTTACAGTATGTGGGTCTCTGAGTGTGTGTGGGTCTCTGAGTACACCTATGTGAGAATTCTGTTCATTGACTACAGCTCAGCGTTCAACACCATAGTGCTCACTAAGCTCATCACTAAGCTAAGGACTCTGGGACTAAACGCCTCCCACTGTAACTGGATCCTGGACTTCCTGGCGGGCCGCCCCCAGGCGGTAAGAGTAGGCAACAACACATCTGCCACACTGATCCTCAACACTGGGGCCCCTCAGGGGTATGTACTTAGTCCCCACTTGTAATCCCTGTTCACCCAAGACTGCGTGGCCAAACACGACTCCAACACCATCATTAAGTTTGCTGACGACACAACAGTGGTAGGCCTGATCACCAACAATGAGACAGCCTATAGGGAGGTGGTCAGAGAACTGGCAGTGTGGTGCCAGGACAACAACCTCTCCCTCAATGTGAGTAAGGCAAAGGAAATTATCGTGGACTACAGGAAAAGGAGGGCCGAACAGGCCCCCATTTACATCGACGGGGCTGTAGTGGAGCTGGTCGAGAGTTTCAAGTTCCTTGGTGTCCACATAACCAACAAACTATCATGGTCCAAACATACCAAGAAAGTCATAAAGAGGGCACGACAAAACATTTTCCCCCCCAGGAGACTGAAAAGATTTGGCATGGGATCCTCAAAAGGTTCTACAGCTGCACCATCGAGAGCATCCTGACTGGTTGCATCACCGCCTGGTATGGCAACTGCTCAGCATCTGACCATAAGGTGCTACAGGGGGTAACTCTTCTTGGAACTGCATTGTTGATTAAGGACTTGTAAGTAAGCATTTCACTGTAAAGCCTGTTGTATTCGGAACATGTGCCAAATAAAGTTTGATTTGAGTTGAGTGTGTGTGTGGGTCTCTGAGTTTGTGTGTGTGTTTCTGAGTGTGTGTGTGTGGTTCTCTGAGTGTGTGTGTGGGTCTCTGAGTGTGTGCAGGCTGTGTTTGTGTGTTGATATGTGCGTTCCTGTGCTCTCTCTATTCTCCCCTCAAGAGAATGATGATGTGTTAGTTTTTCTCTGTGTTCATGTGTAAGTTTGTTATTCTGTGTTGATGTGTTAGTTCATTTTTCTCTGTGTTGATGTGTGTGTTAGTTTTTTCTCTGTGTTGATGTGTTAGTTAGTTTTTCTCTGTGTTGATGTCTGTGTTAGTTTTTCTCTGTGTTGATGTGTTAGTTAGTTTTTCTCTGTGTTGATGTCTGTGTTTTTCTCTGTTTGATGTGTTAGTTTTTTTCCTGTGTTGATGTGTTAGTTTTTTCTCTGTTTTGTGTTAGTTTGTTTTTCTCTGTGTTGATGTGTTAGTTAGTTTTTCTCTGTGTTGATGTGTTAGTTTGTTTTTCTCTGTGTTGATGTGTTAGTTAGTTTTTCTCTGTGTTGATGTGTTAGTTTGTTTTTCTCTGTGTTGATGTGTTAGTTAGTTTTTCTCTGTGTTGATGTGTTAGTTAGTTTTTCTCTGTGTTGATGTGTTTTTCCTGTGTTGATGTTTAGTTTTTTTTCTCTGTGTTGATGTGTTAGTTTGTTTTTCTCTGTGTTGATGTGTTAGTTAGTTTTTCTCTGTGTTGATGTGTTAGTTTGTTTTTCTCTGTGTTGATGTGTTAGTTAGTTTTTCTCTGTGTTGATGTGTTAGTTTGTTTTTCTCTGTGTTGATGTGTTAGTTAGTTTTTCTCTGTGTTGATATGTGTATCTGTTCTGTCTCTCCCCCTTTCAGAGAAGGAGACATTCCTGAGTCCATTTATCCTGAGGGATCTGCTACCATCATCGTTGGGGAGTTACTACCGCTACACAGGCTCTCTCACCAGCCCGCCCTGCAGCAAGGTGGTCGAGTGGATCGTCTTCTCCAGGCCCGTCTTACTCTCCCACTCACAGGTCAGTTACACATGCACATACACACACACATTTTGGGGAGTAAAACTGTATTGCCATTCAAAATACTATTTTCCCTAACCCTTAACCAAAATCCTAACTTTAACCCCAAACCCTAAACATAACCGTTAAGCGTAAAATAGCATTTAAACAAATTCAGGTTTTGAAAAAAAAAATTGAAAACTTTTTTATTTTTCTACCTTGTCAGGACATTCTGGGGACTTGTCAGGATATTCTGGCCCTGATAATGTAGGAAAACATGTACACACACACACTATCATCTCGGCTTGGGTGGTATACCACATATACCGTAAATCAGGATATTTGGAAAAAGCCACGGGATGGTTTTTCATTACTGTCAATTCAATTAAAACTTAAGTTTTTTTAAATTTAACTGTCACATTATTTGGAAGATTACAGTAGTCCCCAGTCACATGGGGACTGTTGCCAAACATACAAGGACAAGAGACCTGAGCCTTGTGAGTCACTCATGGTTTTGCAGTGCCAGGTGATCTAATTACAGTATGGAATTAACAACTAAATGTTTGCCAGCTAGATATCTTATAACTGTTAAGTTAACTATCTAAAATGTGCTAAATGCTCTGCAATTTTGCATTTGGCTTGCTAATTTAATAGCTAGTTAGCTATCTAGCTGTGGTTAGCTTCTTCCAAAATCAAGCATTCACTTGCTAACAGCAGAGATCACCCCTCCTGGATCAAGATCCTTGCTGGCTAATATAGCTCTCTGAATATTTTAACACCGAGACTAGACCATGGGGAGAAAGCACCGTCGTGGGGAGAAAGCACCGTCGTGGGGAGAAAGCACCGTCGTGGGGAGAAAGCACCGTCGTGGGGAGAAAGCACCGTCGTGGGGAGAAAGCACCGTCGTGGGGACAAAGCACCATCACGGGGAGAAAGCACCGTCACGGGGAGAAAGCACCGTCACGGGGAGAAAGCACCGTCACGGGGAGAAAGCACCGTCGTGGGGAGAAAGCACCGTCGTGGGGAGAAAGCACCGTCGTGGGGAGAAAGCACCGTCGTGGGGAGAAAGCACCGTCGTGGGGAGAAAGCACCGTCGTGGGGAGAAAGCACCGTCGTGGGGAGAAAGCACCGTCGTGGGGACAAAGCACCATCACGGGGGAAAGCACCGTCACAGGGAGAAAGCACCGTCACGGGGAGAAAGCACCGTCATGGGGAGAAAGATGAGTTTGAAGCTACCAGAGCCAAAGAAGAGGTTGTCTGAAACCCAAAGTGAATTGATTCCAGATCTTCAATGTTGTTTTGACACATGTGTTTGGTGAAGGAGGAGTAAGGGCCTGTAACGGGAGGAGCGAGGGAATAGATGAGGCGGGCTCCATCTCTAGCCAAATTGGGAGTGGGAATATCTCTCTGCTCTGCAACCAGTACTGAATGATCCTAAGGTTAGCGGCCCAATAATAGAATCTGAAATCTGGTAGTGCTCGACCGCCGCCTGGTCTAAGCCTCTGAAAAAGCTGTTTTCCTATCATAAGGGGCTTTTTGTCCTATATAAAGTTAGAATTAGGCTGTGATCTTTTTGAAAAACGTATTGGGAAGAAAAATCTGAAGGTACTGATAGAGATATAAAAATTTAGGAAGAGTATTCATTTTAATAGAATGAATTATTGCGACTAAGGAGAGGTGTAGCAAAGACCAGCGTTCAAAGTCGTTTTTAGTGCAGTTTAAAAGAGGTGCAAAGTCGTCCTTAGTGCAGGTTAAAAGAGGAGCAAAGTCATCCTTAGTGCAGGTTAAAAGAGGAGCAAAGTCATCCTTAGTGCAGGTTAAAAGAGGAGCAAAGGCATCCTTAGTGCAGGTTAAAAGAGCAGCAAAGTCATCCTTAGTACAGGTTAAAAGAGGAGCAAAGTCATCCTTAGTGCAGGTTAAAAGAGGAGCAAAGTTGGCCTGAAAAGTGTTTTCAAATCTGATTGTGACATGCACCCCGAGATAAGTAAAACTTCTCAGCTGCTTTATAAATATACTGCTACTGTAGAAAGGGTAATAAATAGCACTCCAAGTGCTTGGCCTTTAATAATCCTTTCTCAGTAAGACCTGGTCTTATGATATTATTTGGATTATCTTAGTATGTGCAACACTTGGTTATATACACAGATATTCACATATCTCCTTGCATGTCCACAAACCTGCAGCAGAGGACAAATCCTTTGTTCTGTATTGGATCACTGGATGCAGAGTATTGACTGTGTACTGCAATGTTTTATGGCGTTCATATATGGTCTCTTATGAATACGTAATTCATTTTTCCATCCGTCCAAATAAGAAATTGATTCTAGCCAGTCTTTAATGGTTAGTCATTACAGCACTCTGCAGGACATCAGTCAAAGAGATCGATGGCAGGACATTTGCCCCATTGAAATGTTACACACTCCTGGAGCCAGTCGAGCAGAACAGAGGCACGTTTATGTCCTTTGCTTCAGGGACACACACATGCACCCCTTCCAACCAACACACAACACACACACACACGCAAAATAGTCACATGCACACGCACACACACTGCTTCTGCCTTACTTAAGCCTATATATCCTCTCTCTCTCTTCTTCTGTCTAGCTGGAGGCATTCTACTCCATCTTCACCACGGAGCAGCAGGACCATGTGAAGTCAGTAGAGTACCTGAGAAACAACTACAGACCCCTTCAGGACCTGGACAACAGGGAGGTGTCGAAGTCCGCTGTTAAAGACGCCTGGCAGAGGGACCTGACTGACAGCCTGGGACTAGGTACAGATGTCATCACAGATGCATCCAGAGGTACCACACTATACACTCTCTTACATTCAGTCAGTCAGTCAGTCACCAGACACATCCAGAGGTACCACACTATACACTCTCTTACATTCAGTCAGTCAGACACATCCAGAGGTACCACACTATACACTCTCTTACATTTAGTCAGTGAGTCAGTCAGTCACCAGACACATCCAGAGGTACCACACTATACACTCTTACATTCAGTCAGTCAGACACATCCAGAGGTACCACACTATACACTCTCTTACATTCAGTCAGTCAGTCAGTCAGACACATCCAGAGGTACCACACTATACACTCTCTTACATTCAGTCAGTCAGTCAGTCAGTCAGACACATCCAGAGGTACCACACTATACACTCTCTTACATTCAGTCAGTCAGACACATCCAGAGGTACCACACTATACACTCTCTTACATTCAGTCAGTCAGACACATCCAGAGGTACCACACTATACACTCTCTTACATTCAGTCAGTCAGTCAGTCAGTCACCAGACACATCCAGAGGTACCACACTATACACTCTCTTACATTCAGTCAGTCAGACACATCCAGAGGTACCACACTATACACTCTCTTACATTCAGTCAGTCAGTCAGACACATCCAGTGATACCACACTATACACTCTCTTACATTCAGTCAGTCAGTCAGACACATCCAGAGATACCACACTATACACTCTCTTACATTCAGTCAGTCAGTCAGTCAGACACATCCAGAGATACCACACTATACACTCTCTTACATTCAGTCAGTCAGTCAGTCAGACACATCCAGAGATACCACACTATACACTCTCTTACATTCAGTCAATCAGTCAGTCACCAGACATATCCAGAGGTACCACACTATACACTACACTCTCTTACATTCAGTCAGTCAGACACATCCAGTGATACCACACTATACACTCTCTTACATTCAGTCAGTCAGTCAGTCAGTCAGACACATCCAGAGGTACCACACTATACACTCTCTTACATTCAGTCAGTCAGACACATCCAGTGATACCACACTATACACTCTCTTACATTCAGTCAGTCAGACACATCCAGAGGTACCACACTATACACTCTCTTACATTCAGTCAGTCAGTCAGTCAGACACATCCAGAGATACCACACTATACACTCTCTTACATTCAGTCAGTCACCAGACAGTCAGTCAGTCAGTCACCAGACATATCCAGAGGTACCACACTATACACTCTCTTACATTCAGTCAGTCAGTCAATCAGTCAGACACATCCAGAGGTACCACAATATACACTCTCTTACATTCAGTCAGTCACCAGACAGTCAGTCAGTCAGTCACCAGACATATCCAGAGGTACCACACTATACACTCTCTTACATTCAGTCAGTCAGACACATCCAGAGGTACCACACTATACACTCTCTTACATTCAGTCAGTCAGTCAGTCAGTCACCAGACACATCCAGAGGTACCACACTATACACTCTTAGTCAGTCAGACACATCCAGAGGTACCACACTATACACTCTCTTACATTCAGTCAGTCAGACACATCCAGAGGTACCACACTATACACTCTTACATTCAGTCTGTCAGACACATCCAGAGGTACCACACTATACACTCTCTTACATTCAGTCAGTCAGACACATCCAGAGATACCACACTATACACTCTCTTACATTCAGTCAGTCAGTCAGTCAGACACATCCCGATGTACCACACTATACACTCTCTTACATTCAGTCAGTCAGTCAGTCACCAGACACATCCAGAGGTACCACACTATACACTCTTACATTCAGTCAGTCAGACACATCCAGAGGTACCACACTATACACTCTCTTACATTCAGTCAGTCAGACACATCCAGAGGTACCACACTATACACTCTTACATTCAGTCAGTCAGACACATCCAGAGATACCACACTATACACTCTCTTACATTCAGTCAGTCAGTCAGTCAGACACATCCCAGATGTACCACACTATACACTCTCTTACATTCAGTCAGTCACCAGACAGTCAGTCAGTCAGTCAGACACATCCAGAGGTACCACACTATACACTCTCTTACATTCAGTCAGTCAGACACATCCAGAGGTACCACACTATACACTCTCTTACATTCAGTCAGTCAGTCACCAGACACATCCAGAGGTACCACACTATACACTCTTACATTCAGTCAGTCAGACACATCCAGAGGTACCACACTATACACTCTCTTACATTCAGTCAGTCAGACACATCCAGAGGTACCACACTATACATTCTCTTACATTCAGTCAGTCAGTCAGTCAGTCACAGACACATCCAGAGGTACCACACTATACACTCTCTTACATTCAGTCAGTCAGACACATCCAGAGGTACCACACTATACACTCTCTTACATTCAGTCAGTCAGTCAGACACATCCAGTGATACCACACTATACACTCTTACATTCAGTCAGTCAGTCAGTCAGTCAGACACATCCAGAGGTACCACACTATACACTCTCTTACATTCAGTCAGTCAGACACATCCAGAGGTACCACACTATACACTCTCTTACATTCAGTCAGTCAGTCAGTCAGTCAGACACATCCAGAGGTACCACACTATACACTCTCTTACATTCAGTCAGTCAGACACATCCAGAGGTACCACACTATACACTCTCTTCAGACAGTCAGTCAGACACATCCAGAGGTACCACACTATACACTCTCTTACATTCAGTCAGTCAGTCAGTCAGTCACCAGACACATCCAGAGGTACCACACTATACACTCTCTTACATTCAGTCAGTCAGACACATCCAGAGGTACCACACTATACACTCTCTTACATTCAGTCAGTCAGTCACACATCCAGAGGTACCACACTACTACATTCACAGTCAGTCAGACTCTCTTACATTCAGTCAGTCAGTCAGACACATCCAGAGATACCACACTATACACTCTCTTACATTCAGTCAGTCAGTCAGTCAGACACATCCAGAGATACCACACTATACACTCTCTTACATTCAGTCAGTCAGTCAGTCAGACACATCCAGAGATACCACACTATACACTCTCTTACATTCAGTCAATCAGTCAGTCACAGACATATCCAGAGGTACCACACTATACACTCACTCTCTTACATTCAGTCAGTCAGACACATCCAGTGATACCACACTATACACTCTCTTACATTCAGTCAGTCAGACACATCCAGTGATACCACACTATACACTCTCTTACATTCAGTCAGTCAGACACATCCAGAGGTACCACACTATACACTCTCTTACACTCAGTCAGTCAGACACATCCAGTGATACCACACTATACACTCTCTTACATTCAGTCAGTCAGTCAGTCAGTCAGACACATCCAGAGGTACCACACTATACACTCTCTTACATTCAGTCAGTCAGACACATCCAGTGATACCACACTATACACTCTCTTACATTCAGTCAGTCAGACACATCCAGAGGTACCACACTATACACTCTCTTACATTCAGTCAGTCAGTCAGTCAGACACATCCAGAGATACCACACTATACACTCTCTTACATTCAGTCAGTCACCAGACAGTCAGTCAGTCAGTCACCAGACATATCCAGAGGTACCACACTATACACTCTCTTACATTCAGTCAGTCAGTCAGTCAGTCAGACACATCCAGAGATACCACACTATACACTCTCTTACATTCAGTCAGTCACCAGACAGTCAGTCAGTCAGTCACCAGACATATCCAGAGGTACCACACTATACACTCTCTTACATTCAGTCAGTCAGTCAATCAGTCAGACACATCCAGAGGTACCACAATATACACTCTCTTACATTCAGTCAGTCACCAGACAGTCAGTCAGTCAGTCAGTCACCAGACATATCCAGAGGTACCACACTATACACTCTCTTACATTCAGTCAGTCAGACACATCCAGAGGTACCACACTATACACTCTCTTACATTCAGTCAGTCAGTCAGTCAGTCACCAGACACATCCAGAGGTACCACACTATACACTCTTACATTCAGTCAGTCAGACACATCCAGAGGTACCACACTATACACTCTCTTACATTCAGTCAGTCAGACACATCCAGAGGTACCACACTATACACTCTTACATTCAGTCTGTCAGACACATCCAGAGGTACCACACTATACACTCTCTTACATTCAGTCAGTCAGACACATCCAGAGATACCACACTATACACTCTCTTACATTCAGTCAGTCAGTCAGTCAGACACATCCCGATGTACCACACTATACACTCTCTTACATTCAGTCAGTCACCAGACAGTCAGTCAGTCAGTCAGTCAGACACATCCAGAGGTACCACACTATACACTCTCTTACATTCAGTCAGTCAGACACATCCAGAGGTACCACACTATACACTCTCTTACATTCAGTCAGTCAGACACATCCAGAGGTACCACACTATACACTCTCTTACATTCAGTCAGTCAGTCAGACACATCCAGTGATACCACACTATACACTCTCTTACATTCAGTCAGTCAGTCAGACACATCCAGAGATACCACACTATACACTCTCTTACATTCAGTCAGTCAGTCAGTCAGACACATCCAGAGATACCACACTATACACTCTCTTACATTCAGTCAGTCAGTCAGTCAGACACATCCAGAGATACCACACTATACACTCTCTTACATTCAGTCAGTCAGTCAGTCACCAGACATATCCAGAGGTACCACACTATACACTCTCTCTTACATTCAGTCAGTCAGACACATCCAGAGATACCACACTATACACTCTCTTACATTCAGTCAGTCAGACACATCCAGTGATACCACACTATACACTCTCTTACATTCAGTCAGTCAGTCAGTCAGTCAGACACATCCAGAGGTACCACACTATACACTCTCTTACATTCAGTCAGTCAGACACATCCAGTGATACCACACTATACACTCTCTTACATTCAGTCAGTCAGACACATCCAGAGGTACCACACTATACACTCTCTTACATTCAGTCAGTCAGTCAGTCAGACACATCCAGAGATACCACACTATACACTCTCTTACATTCAGTCAGTCACCAGACAGTCAGTCAGTCAGTCACCAGACATCCAGAGGTACCACACTATACACTCTCTTACATTCAGTCAGTCAGTCAGTCAGACACATCCAGAGATACCACACTATACACTCTCTTACATTCAGTCAGTCACCAGACAGTCAGTCAGTCAGTCACCAGACATATCCAGAGGTACCACACTATACACTCTCTTACATTCAGTCAGTCAGTCAATCAGTCAGACACATCCAGAGATACCACACTATACACTCTCTTACATTCAGTCAGTCACCAGACAGTCAGTCAGTCAGTCACCAGACATATCCAGAGGTACCACACTATACACTCTCTTACATTCAGTCAGTCAGACACATCCAGAGGTACCACACTATACACTCTCTTACATTCAGTCAGTCAGTCAGTCAGTCACCAGACACATCCAGAGGTACCACACTATACACTCTTACATTCAGTCAGTCAGACACATCCAGAGGTACCACACTATACACTCTCTTACATTCAGTCAGTCAGACACATCCAGAGGTACCACACTATACACTCTTACATTCAGTCTGTCAGACACATCCAGAGGTACCACACTATACACTCTCTTACATTCAGTCAGTCAGACACATCCAGAGATACCACACTATACACTCTCTTACATTCAGTCAGTCAGTCAGTCAGACACATCCCGATGTACCACACTATACACTCTCTTACATTCAGTCAGTCAGTCAGTCACCAGACACATCCAGAGGTACCACACTATACACTCTTACATTCAGTCAGTCAGACACATCCAGAGGTACCACACTATACACTCTCTTACATTCAGTCAGTCAGACACATCCAGAGGTACCACACTATACACTCTTACATTCAGTCTGTCAGACACATCCAGAGGTACCACACTATACACTCTCTTACATTCAGTCAGTCAGACACATCCAGAGATACCACACTATACACTCTCTTACATTCAGTCAGTCAGTCAGTCAGACACATCCCGATGTACCACACTATACACTCTCTTACATTCAGTCAGTCACCAGACAGTCAGTCAGTCAGTCAGTCAGACACATCCAGAGGTACCACACTATACACTCTCTTACATTCAGTCAGTCAGACACATCCAGAGCTACCACACTATACACTCTCTTACATTCAGTCAGTCAGTCACCAGACACATCCAGAGGTACCACACTATACACTCTTACATTCAGTCAGTCAGACACATCCAGAGGTACCACACTATACACTCTCTTACATTCAGTCAGTCAGACACATCCAGAGGTACCACACTATACATTCTCTTACATTCAGTCAGTCAGTCAGTCAGTCACCAGACACATCCAGAGGTACCACACTATACACTCTCTTACATTCAGTCAGTCAGACACATCCAGAGGTACCACACTATACACTCTCTTACATTCAGTCAGTCAGTCAGACACATCCAGTGATACCACACTATACACTCTTACATTCAGTCAGTCAGTCAGTCAGTCAGACACATCCAGAGGTACCACACTATACACTCTCTTACATTCAGTCAGTCAGACACATCCAGAGGTACCACACTATACACTCTCTTACATTCAGTCAGTCAGTCAGTCAGTCAGACACATCCAGAGGTACCACACTATACACTCTCTTACATTCAGTCAGTCAGACACATCCAGAGGTACCACACTATACACTCTCTTACATTCAGTCAGTCAGACACATCCAGAGGTACCACACTATACACTCTCTTACATTCAGTCAGTCAGTCAGTCAGTCAGTCACCAGACACATCCAGAGGTACCACACTATACACTCTCTTACATTCAGTCAGTCAGACACATCCAGAGGTACCACACTATACACTCTCTTACATTCAGTCAGTCAGTCAGACACATCCAGTGATACCACACTATACACTCTTACATTCAGTCAGTCAGTCAGTCAGTCAGACACATCCAGAGGTACCACACTATACACTCTCTTACATTCAGTCAGTCAGACACATCCAGAGGTACCACACTATACACTCTCTTACATTCAGTCAGTCAGTCAGTCAGTCAGACACATCCAGAGGTACCACACTATACACTCTCTTACATTCAGTCAGTCAGACACATCCAGAGTACACACTATACACTCTCTTACATTCAGTCAGTCAGACACATCCAGAGGTACCACACTATACACTCTCTTACATTCAGTCAGTCAGTCAGTCAGTCAGTCACCAGACACATCCAGAGGTACCACACTATACATTCTCTTACATTCAGTCAGTCAGTCAGTCAGTCAGTCAGACACATCCAGAGGTACCACACTATACACTCTCTTACATTCAGTCAGTCAGACACATCCAGAGGTACCACACTATACACTCTCTTACATTCAGTCAGTCAGTCAGACACATCCAGTGATACCACACTATACACTCTTACATTCAGTCAGTCAGTCAGTCAGTCAGTCAGTCAGACACATCCAGAGGTACCACACTATACACTCTTACATTCAGTCAGTCAGACACATCCAGAGGTACCACACTATACACTCTCTTACATTCAGTCAGTCAGACACATCCAGAGGTACCACACTATACACTCTCTTACATTCAGTCAGTCAGACACATCCAGAGATACCACACTATACACTCTCTTACATTCAGTCAGTCAGTCAGTCAGACACATCCCGATGTACCACACTATACACTCTCTTACATTCAGTCAGTCACCAGACAGTCAGTCAGTCAGTCAGTCAGTCAGACACATCCAGAGGTACCACACTATACACTCTCTTACATTCAGTCAGTCAGACACATCCAGAGGTACCACACTATATACTCTCTTACATTCAGTCAGTCAGTCAGTCACCAGACACATCCAGAGGTACCACACTATACACTCTTACATTCAGTCAGTCAGACACATCCAGAGGTACCACACTATACACTCTCTTACATTCAGTCAGTCAGTCAGTCAGTCACCAGACACATCCAGAGGTACCACACTATACACTCTCTTACATTCAGTCAGTCAGACACATTCAGAGGTACCACACTATACACTCTCTTACATTCAGTCAGTCAGTCAGACACATCCAGTGATATCACACTATACACTCTTACATTCAGTCAGTCAGTCAGTCAGTCAGACACATCCAGAGGTACCACACTATACACTCTCTTACATTCAGTCAGTCAGACACATCCAGAGGTACCACACTATACACTCTCTTACATTCAGTCAGTCAGTCAGTCAGTCAGACACATCCAGAGGTACCACACTATACACTCTCTTACATTCAGTCAGTCAGTCCAGAGGTACCAGTCAGTCAGACACATCCAGAGGTACCACACTATACACTCTCTTACATTCAGTCAGTCAGACACATCCAGAGGTACCACACTATACACTCTCTTACATTCAGTCAGTCAGACACATCCAGAGGTACCACACTATACACTCTCTTACATTCAGTCAGTCAGTCAGAGACACATCCAGAGATACCACACTATACACTCTCTTACATTCAGTCAGTCAGTCAGTCAGACACATCCAGAGATACCACACTATACACTCTCTTACATTCAGTCAGTCAGTCAGTCAGACACATCCAGAGATACCACACTATACACTCTCTTACATTCAGTCAATCAGTCAGTCACCAGACATATCCAGAGGTACCACACTATACACTACACTCTCTTACATTCAGTCAGTCAGACACATCCAGAGCTACCACACTATACACTCTCTTACATTCAGTCAGTCAGACACATCCAGTGATACCACACTATACACTCTCTTACATTCAGTCAGTCAGACACATCCAGAGGTACCACACTATACACTCTCTTACACTCAGTCAGTCAGACACATCCAGTGATACCACACTATACACTCTCTTACATTCAGTCAGTCAGTCAGTCAGTCAGACACATCCAGAGGTACCACACTATACACTCTCTTACATTCAGTCAGTCAGACACATCCAGTGATACCACACTATACACTCTCTTACATTCAGTCAGTCAGACACATCCAGAGGTACCACACTATACACTCTCTTACATTCAGTCAGTCAGTCAGTCAGACACATCCAGAGATACCACACTATACACTCTCTTACATTCAGTCAGTCACCAGACAGTCAGTCAGTCAGTCACCAGACATATCCAGAGGTACCACACTATACACTCTCTTACATTCAGTCAGTCAGTCAGTCAGACACATCCAGAGATACCACACTATACACTCTCTTACATTCAGTCAGTCACCAGACAGTCAGTCAGTCAGTCACCAGACATATCCAGAGGTACCACACTATACACTCTCTTACATTCAGTCAGTCAGTCAATCAGTCAGACACATCCAGAGGTACCACAATATACACTCTCTTACATTCAGTCAGTCACCAGACAGTCAGTCAGTCAGTCACCAGACATATCCAGAGGTACCACACTATACACTCTCTTACATTCAGTCAGTCAGACACATCCAGAGGTACCACACTATACACTCTCTTACATTCAGTCAGTCAGTCAGTCAGTCACCAGACACATCCAGAGGTACCACACTATACACTCTCTTACATTCAGTCAGTCAGACACATCCAGAGGTACCACACTATACACTCTCTTACATTCAGTCAGTCAGTCAGTCAGACACATCCAGTGATACCACACTATACACTCTTACATTCAGTCAGTCAGTCAGTCAGTCAGACACATCCAGAGGTACCACACTATACACTCTCTTACATTCAGTCAGTCAGACACATCCAGAGGTACCACACTATACACTCTCTTACATTCAGTCAGTCAGACACATCCAGTGATACCACACTATACACTCTTACATTCAGTCAGTCAGTCAGTCAGTCAGTCAGACACATCCAGAGGTACCACACTATACACTCTCTTACATTCAGTCAGTCAGACACATCCAGAGGTACCACACTATACACTCTCTTACATTCAGTCAGTCAGACACATCCAGAGGTACCACACTATACACTCTCTTACATTCAGTCAGTCAGACACATCCAGAGGTACCACACTATACACTCTCTTACATTCAGTCAGTCAGTCAGACACATCCAGTGATACCACACTATACACTCTCTTACATTCAGTCAGTCAGTCAGACACATCCAGAGATACCACACTATACACTCTCTTACATTCAGTCAGTCAGTCAGTCAGACACATCCAGAGATACCACACTATACACTCTCTTACATTCAGTCAATCAGTCAGTCACCAGACATATCCAGAGGTACCACACTATACACTCTCTTACATTCAGTCAGTCAGTCAGTCAGACACATCCAGAGGTACCACACTATACACTACACTCTCTTACATTCAGTCAGTCAGACACATCCAGAGGTACCACACTATACACTCTCTTACATTCAGTCAGTCAGACACATCCAGTGATACCACACTATACACTCTCTTACATTCAGTCAGTCAGACACATCCAGAGGTACCACACTATACACTCTCTTACACTCAGTCAGTCAGACACATCCAGTGATACCACACTATACACTCTCTTACATTCAGTCAGTCAGTCAGTCAGTCAGACACATCCAGAGGTACCACACTATACACTCTCTTACATTCAGTCAGTCAGACACATCCAGTGATACCACACTATACACTCTCTTACATTCAGTCAGTCAGTCAGTCAGACACATCCAGAGATACCACACTATACACTCTCTTACATTCAGTCAGTCACCAGACAGTCAGTCAGTCAGTCACCAGACATATCCAGAGGTACCACACTATACACTCTCTTACATTCAGTCAGTCAGTCAGTCAGACACATCCAGAGATACCACACTATACACTCTCTTACATTCAGTCAGTCACCAGACAGTCAGTCAGTCAGTCACCAGACATATCCAGAGGTACCACACTATACACTCTCTTACATTCAGTCAGTCAGTCAATCAGTCAGACACATCCAGAGGTACCACAATATACACTCTCTTACATTCAGTCAGTCACCAGACAGTCAGTCAGTCAGTCACCAGACATATCCAGAGGTACCACACTATACACTCTCTTACATTCAGTCAGTCATTCAGTCATTCAGTCAGTCAGACACATCCAGAGGTACCACACTATACACTCTCTTACATTCAGTCAGTCACCAGACAGTCAGTCAGTCAGTCACCAGACATATCCAGAGGTACCACACTATACACTCTCTTACATTCAGTCAGTCAGTCAGTCAGACAGACACATCCAGAGGTACCACACTATACACTCTCTTACATTCAGTCAGTCAGTCAGTCAGTCAGACAGACACATCCAGAGGTACCACACTATACACTCTCTTACATTCAGTCAGTCACCAGACATATCCAGAGGTACCACACTATACACTCTTACATTCAGTCAGTCAGTCAGACACATCCAGAGGTACCACACTATACACTCTCTTACATTCAGTCAGTCAGTCAGTCAGTCAGTCAGACACATCCAGAGGTACCACACTATACACTCTCTTACATTCAGTCAGTCAGTCAGTCAGTCAGTCAGTCAGTCAGTCAGACACATCCAGAGGTACCACACTATACACTCTCTTACATTCAGTCAGTCACCAGACAGTCAGTCAGTCAGACACATCCAGAGGCACCTCACTATACACTCTCTTACATTCAGTCAGTCAGTCAGTCAGTCAGTCAGTCAGTCAGTCAGTCAGTCAGTCAGTCAGTCAGTCAGACACATCCAGAGGCACCACACTATACACTCTCTTACACTCAGTCAGTCAGTCAGTCAGTCAGACAGTCACCAGACACATCCAGAGGTACCACACTATACACTCTCTTACATTCAGTCAGTCAGACACATCCAGAGGTACCACACTATACACTCTCTTACATTCAGTCAGTCAGACACATCCAGAGGCACCACACTATACACTCTCTTACACTCAGTCAGTCAGTCAGTCAGACACATCCAGAGATACCACACTATACACTCTCTTACACTCAGTCAGTCAGTCAGTCAGTCAGACAGTCACCAGACACATCCAGAGGTACCACACTATACACTCTCTTACATTCAGTCAGTCAGACACATCCAGAGGTACCACACTATACACTCTCTTACATTCAGTCAGTCAGACACATCCAGAGGTACCACACTATACACTCTCTTACATTCAGTCAGTCAGACACATCCAGAGGTACCACACTATACACTCTCTTACATTCAGTCAGTCAGACACATCCAGAGGTACCACACTATACACTCTCTTACATTCAGTCAGTCAGTCAGTCAGTCACCAGACACATCCAGAGGTACCACACTATACACTCTCTTACATTCAGTCAGTCAGACACATCCAGAGGTACCACACTATACACTCTCTTACATTCAGTCAGTCAGTCAGTCAGACACATCCAGAGATACCACACTATACACTCTCTTACATTCAGTCAGTCAGTCAGTCAGACACATCCAGAGGTACCACACTATACACTCTCTTACATTCAGTCAGTCAGACACATCCAGAGGTACCACACTATACACTCTCTTACATTCAGTCAGTCAGACACATCCAGAGGCACCACACTATACACTCTCTTACACTCAGTCAGTCAGTCAGTCAGTCAGACAGTCACCAGACACATCCAGAGGTACCACACTATACACTCTCTTACATTCAGTCAGTCAGACACATCCAGAGGTACCACACTATACACTCTCTTACATTCAGTCAGTCAGACACATCCAGAGGTACCACACTATACACTCTCTTACATTCAGTCAGTCAGACACATCCAGAGGTACCACACTATACACTCTCTTACATTCAGTCAGTCAGTCAGTCAGACACATCCAGAGGCACCACACTATACACTCTCTTACACTCAGTCAGTCAGTCAGTCAGTCAGACAGTCACCAGACACATCCAGAGGTACCACACTATACACTCTCTTACATTCAGTCAGTCAGACACATCCAGAGGTACCACACTATACACTCTCTTACATTCAGTCAGTCAGACACATCCAGAGGTACCACACTATACACTCTCTTACACTCAGTCAGTCAGTCAGTCAGTCAGTCACCAGACACATCCAGAGGTACCACACTATACACTGTCTTACATTCAGTCAGTCAGTCAGTCAGACACATCCAGAGGCACCACACTATACACTCTCTTACACTCAGTCAGTCAGTCAGTCAGTCAGACAGTCACCAGACACATCCAGAGGTACCACACTATACACTCTCTTACATTCAGTCAGTCAGACACATCCAGAGGTACCACACTATACACTCTCTTACATTCAGTCAGTCAGACACATCCAGAGGTACCACACTATACACTCTCTTACATTCAGTCAGTCAGACACATCCAGAGGTACCACACTATACACTCTCTTACATTCAGTCAGTCAGACACATCCAGAGGTACCACACTATACACTCTCTTACACTCAGTCAGTCAGTCAGTCAGTCACTCACCAGACACATCCAGAGGCACCTCACTATACACTCTCTTACACTCAGTCAGTCAGTCAGTCAGTCAGACACATCCAGAGGTACCACACTATACACTCTCTTACACTCAGTCAGTCAGTCAGTCAGTCACCAGACACATCCAGAGGCACCTCACTATACACTCTCTTACACTCAGTCAGTCAGTCACTCACCAGACACATCCAGAGGTACCTCACTATACACTCTCTTACACTCAGTCAGTCAGTCAGTCACCAGACACATCCAGAGGTACCACACTATACACTCTCTTACACTCAGTCAGTCAGTCAGTCAGTCACCAGACACATCCAGAGGTACCTCACTATACACTCTCTTACATTCAGTCAGTCAGTCAGTCACCAGACACATCCAGAGGTACCTCACTATACACTCTCTTACATTCAGTCAGTCAGTCAGTCAGTCACCAGACACATCCAGAGGTACCTCACTATACACTCTCTTACATTCAGTCAGTCAGTCAGTCACCAGACACATCCAGAGGTACCTCACTATACACTCTCTTACACTCAGTCAGTCAGTCAGTCAGTCACCAGACACATCCAGAGGTACCTCACTATACACTCTCTTACATTCAGTCAGTCAGTCAGTCAGTCAGTCACCAGACACATCCAGAGGTACCTCACTATACACTCTCTTACACTCAGTCAGTCAGTCAGTCACCAGACACATCCAGAGGTACCTCACTATACACTCTCTTACACTCAGTCAGTCAGTCCGTCACCAGACACATCCAGAGGTACCTCACTATACACTCTCTTACACTCAGTCAGTCAGTCAGTCACCAGACACATCCAGAGGTACCTCACTATACACTCTCTTACACTCAGTCAGTCAGTCACTCACCAGACACATCCAGAGGTACCTCACTATACACTCTCTTACATTCAGTCAGTCAGTCAGTCACCAGACACATCCAGAGGTACCTCACTATACACTCTCTTACACTCAGTCAGTCAGTCAGTCAGTCACCAGACACATCCAGAGGTACCTCACTATACACTCTCTTACATTCAGTCAGTCAGTCACCAGACACATCCAGAGGTACCTCACTATACACTCTCTTACACTCAGTCAGTCAGTCAGTCACCAGACACATCCAGAGGTACCTCACTATACACTCTCTTACACTCAGTCAGTCAGTCCGTCACCAGACACATCCAGAGGTACCTCACTATACACTCTCTTACACTCAGTCAGTCAGTCAGTCACCAGACACATCCAGAGGTACCTCACTATACACTCTCTTACACTCAGTCAGTCAGTCACTCACCAGACACATCCAGAGGTACCTCACTATACACTCTCTTACACTCAGTCAGTCAGTCCGTCACCAGACACATCCAGAGGTACCTCACTATACACTCTCTTACACTCAGTCAGTCAGTCAGTCACCAGACACATCCAGAGGTACCTCACTATACACTCTCTTACACTCAGTCAGTCAGTCCGTCACCAGACACATCCAGAGGTACCTCACTATACACTCTCTTACACTCAGTCAGTCAGTCAGTCACCAGACACATCCAGAGGTACCTCACTATACACTCTCTTACACTCAGTCAGTCAGTCAGTCACAGACACATCCAGAGGTACCTCACTATACACTCTCTTACACTCAGTCAGTCAGTCACTCACCAGACACATCCAGAGGTACCTCACTATACACTCTCTTACACTCAGTCAGTCAGTCCGTCACCAGACACATCCAGAGGTACCTCACTATACACTCTCTTACACTCAGTCAGTCAGTCAGTCACCAGACACATCCAGAGGTACCTCACTATACACTCTCTTACACTCAGTCAGTCAGTCCGTCACCAGACACATCCAGAGGTACCTCACTATACACTCTCTTACACTCAGTCAGTCAGTCAGTCACCAGACACATCCAGAGGTACCTCACTATACACTCTCTTACACTCAGTCAGTCAGTCACTCACCAGACACATCAGACACATATACACTCTCTTACATTCAGTCAGTCAGTCAGTCACCAGACACATCCAGAGGTACCTCACTATACACTCTCTTACACTCAGTCAGTCAGTCAGTCAGTCACCAGACACATCCAGAGGTACCTCACTATACACTCTCTTACATTCAGTCAGTCAGTCACCAGACACATCCAAAGGTACCTCACTATACACTCTCTTACACTCAGTCAGTCAGTCAGTCACCAGACACATCCAGAGGTACCTCACTATACACTCTCTTACACTCAGTCAGTCAGTCAGTCACCAGACACATCCAGAGGTACCTCACTATACACTCTCTTACACTCAGTCAGTCAGTCCGTCACCAGACACATCCAGAGGTACCACACTATACACTCTCTTACATTCAGTCAGTCAGTCCGTCACCAGACACATCCAGAGGTACCAATATAGCTGATCTGATCAGACCTTACACTACTTCTCACCATGCCACTCGGTCTTTCACTTAATGCCTGTCATTTGTCTATACCAGTGTTTCACAAACTCAGTCCTAGGGAACCCAAGGGATGCACGTTTTGGTTTTTGACCAAACACTACACAGCTGATTCAAATGATTGAAGCTTGATGATTAGTTTGATTATTTGAATCAATATTCACTCATACGTTTATTCAGTCAATCAGTTTTCCAGTTGTGTATTGCCTTTCTTTGTCTTTGTATGAAATATTTTTCATTGCTTTATTTTTGCATTACAAACATTGTTAGTTGAGGCTCCGCTAAAACCGGTCGAGTTCATCCAGAAAGGACCCTGCCTCTTTAAACGTCAGCTCTCTTTGTTTTGAGTGTGGCTGGCAGAGACAATTGATTGGGAGTGATTGTGATGAAGTGGGAGCTGGCGCTGTAACGGGCTACAGGACTGAGTAATCATCATCATTAATATGCACACAAAAAATTGTCATACAAATTAAGTTGTGAAATTGCTCTGTCTCTCTCTCATCTTTGGGGCGGCAGGGTAGCCTAGTGTTTAGAGCGTTTGACTAGTAACAGGAAGGTTGCAAGTTCAAACCCCCGAGCTGACAAGGTACAAGTCTGTCGTTCTGCCAGTGTTGGATTAGGTTTGAACTTGCAACCTTACCCACTGTTCCTAGGCTCAAAATAAGAATTTGTTCTTAACTGACTTGCCTAGTTAAATAAAGGTTAAAATAAATAAATCTCTCTTCCTTTCTCTCTCCCTTTCTCTCGGATGTATCCTCTCTGATCCCTAGGTCTACCGTTTTTCACAATTCCTGACATTTAATCCTAATAAAAGTTCCCTGTTTTAGGTCAGCTAGGATCACCACTTTATTTTAAGAATGTGAAATTTCAGAATAATAAGAGAGAATAATTTATTTCAGCCTTTATTTCTTTCATCACATTCCTAGTGGGTCAGAAGTTTACATTCACTCAATTAGTATTTGGTAGCATTGCCTTTAAATTGTTTAACTTGGGTCAAACATTTCGAGTAGCCTTCCACAAGCTTCCCACAATAAGTTGGGTGAATTTTTGCCCATTTCTCCTGACAGAGCTGCTGCAACTGAGTCAGGTTTGTAGACACTTTTCTTTTCTGTCCACAAATTTTCTATATGATTGAGGTCAGGGCTTTGTGATGGCCACTAAAATACCTTGACTTTGTTGTCCTTAAGCCATTTTGCCACATCTTTGGAAGTATGCTTGGGGTCATTGCCCATTTGGAAGACCCATTTGTGACCAAGCTTTAACTTCCTGACTGATGTCTTGAGATGTTGCTTCAATATATCCACATATTTTTCCTTTCCTCATGATGTGATCTATTTTGTGAAGTGCACCAGACCCTCCTTCAGCAAAGCACCCCCACAACATGATGCCTCCACCCCCGTGCTTCACAGTTGGGATGGTGTTCTTCAGCTTGCAAGTCCCCCCCCATTTTCCTCCAAACATAATGATGGTCAATATGGCCAAACAGTTCTATTTTTGTTTCATCAGACTATAGGACATTTCTCCAAAAAGTACGATCTTTGTCCCCATGTGCAGTTGCAAACCGTAGTCTGGCTTTTTTTATGACGGTTTTGGAGCAGTGGCTTCTTCCTTGCTAAGCGGCCTTTCAGGTTATGTTGATATAGGACTCGTTTTACTGTGGATATAGATACTTTTGTACCTGTTTCCTCCAGCATCTTCACAAGGTCCTTTGCTGTTGTTCTGGGATTGATTTACACTTTTCGCACCAAAGTACCTTCATCTCTAGGAGACAGAACGCGTCTCCTTCCTGAGCGGTATGACGGCTGCGTCGTCCCATGGTGTTTATATTTGTGTACTATTGTTTGTACAGATGAACGTGGTATCTTCAGCCGCTTGGAAATTGCTCCCAATGAGGAACCAGATTTGTGGAGGTCTACAGGTCTTGGCTGATTTCTTTAGATTTTCCCATGATGTCAAGCAAAGAGGCACTGAGTTTGAAGGTAGACCTTGAAATACATCCACAGGTACACCTCTGGATCTGTGTAATCTGAGGGATATATGTGTCTCTAATATGGTCATACATTGGGCAGGAGGTTAGGAAGTGCAGCTCAGTTTCCACCTCCATTTTGTAGGCAGTGAGCACATAGCCTATCTTCTTTTGAGAGCCATGTCTGCCTACGGCGGCCTTTCTCAATGGCAAGGTTATACTCACTGAGTCTGTACATAGTCAAAGCGTTGCTTAAGTTTGGGTCAGTCACACTGGTCAGGTATTCTGCCACTGTGTACTCTCTGTTTAGGGCCAAATAGCATTCTAGTTTGCTCTGTTTTTTTGTGAATTCATTCCAATGTGTCAAGTAATTATCTTTTTGTTTTCTCATGATTTGATTGGGTCTAATTGTGCTGCTGTCCTGGGACTCTGTGGGAATCGCTTCCTTTTAGGTGGTTGTAGAATTTAATGGCTCTTTTCTGGATTTTGATAATTAGTGGGTATCGGCCTAATTCTGCTCTGCATGCATTATTTGGTGTTCTACATTGTACACGGAGGATATTTTTGTAGAATTCTGCATGTAGAGTGTCAAATTGGTGTTTTCCCATTTTGTGAAGTCTTGGTTGGTGAGCGGACCCCAGACCTCACAACCATAAAGGGCAATGGGCTCTATGACTGATTCAAGTATTTTCAGCCAAATCCTAATTGGTATGTTGAATTTGATGTTCCTTTTGATGGCATAGATGCCCTTCTTGCCTTGTCTCTCTGATCGTTCACTGCTTTGTGGAAGTTACCTGTGGCGCTGATGTTTAGGCCTGTATCGTTTTTTTGTGTGCTCTAGGGCAACGTTGTCTAGATGGAATTTGTATTTGTGGTCTTGAGAACTGGACCTTTATTGGAACACCATTATTTTGGTCTTACTGAGATTTACTGTCAGGTCCCAGGTCTGTCATGTTTTGTCATTAATTATCATGTCTTGTCCCTGTGCTTCCCCTTCTATTCGTTTCCCTCTGCTGGTCTTATTAGGTTCTTTCCCTCTTTCTATCCCTCTCTCTCCCCCTCCCTCTCTCACTCTCTCGCTCTCTCTTCTCTCTATCGTTCCGTTCCTGCTCCCAGCTGTTCCTATTCCCCTAATCAATCATTTAGTCTTCCCACACCTGTTCCAGATCCTTTTCCCTGATTAGAGTCCCTATTTCTCTCCTTGTTTTCCGTTCCTGCCCCGGCGGATCCTCATCTATAATTCACCGTGCTGTGTCTATGTTTTGCCCTGTCGTGTCGTGTTTCCCTCAGATGCTGCGTGGTGAGCAGGTGTCTGAGTCTGCTAGGTTCAAGTGCCTTCCCGAGGCAACCTGCAGTTCTCGATCAAGTCTCCAGTCTGTTCTCGTCTTTACGAGTAGTATTATGCTTTTTGTTTTGTAAAGTTTCTTACTGGATTAAAAACTCTGTTTTCGCCAAGTCGCTTTTGGGTCCTCATTCACCTGCATAACAGAAGGATCCGACCAAGGAATGGACCCAGCGACTACAGAGGCTCTAACACTGCCGTCAAGATCCAAGGAGCCATGCTCGGCAGACACGAGCAGGAATTGTCTGCTGCTCGCCATGCCGTGGAGAACCTGGCCGCTCAGGTTTCCGACCTCTCTGGACAGTTCCAGAGTCTTCGTCTCGTGCCACCTGTTACTTCCTGGCCTGCCGAGCCTCCGGAACCTAGGGTTAATAACCCACCTTGCTACTCCGGGCAGCCCACGGAGTGCCGCTTTCTCACCCAGTGTGATATTGTGTTCTCTCTCCAACCCAACACATACTCTAGTGAGAGAGCTCGGGTTGCTTACGTCATTTCACTCCTTACTGGCCGGGCCCGAGAGTGGGGCACAGCTATCTGGGAGGCAAGGGCTGATTGTTCTAACAATTACCAGAACTTTAAAGAGGAGATGATTCGGGTTTTTGACCGTTCAGTTTTTGGTGGGGAGGCTTCTAGGGCCCTGGCTTCCCTATGCCAAGGTGATCGATCCATAACGGATTACTCTATAGAGTTTCGTACTCTTGCTGCCTCTAGTGACTGGAACGAGCCGGCGCTGCTCGCTCGTTTTCTGGAGGGACTCCACACAGTGGTCAAAGATGAGATTCTCTCTCGGGAGGTTCCTTCCAGTGTGGACTCTTTGATTGCTCTCGCCATCCGCATAGAACGACGGGTAGATCTTCGTCACCAGGCTCGTGGAAGAGAGCTCGCATCAACGGTGTTTCCCTGCTCCGCATCGCAACCATCTCCCTCCTCTGGCTCTGAGACTGAGCCCATGCAGCTGGGAGGGATTCGCATCTCGACTAAGGAGAGGGAACGGAGGATCACCAACCGCCTGTGCCTCTATGCTTTGATGGACATTTTGTTAATTCATGTCCAGTAAGAGGCCAGAGCCCATCAGTAAGCGGAGGGCTACTGGTGAGCGCTACTACTCAGGTCTCTTCATCTAGATCCTGTACTTTATGTCGGTCCATCTACGCTGGACCGGTTCTTGCTACATGCAGTGCCTTGATTGACTCTGGGGCTGAGGGTTGTTTCATGGACGAAGCATGGGTTCTAACATTCCTTTCAGACAGTTAGACAAGCCTACGCCCATGTTTGCCTTAGATGGTAGTCATCTTCCCAGTATCAGATTTGAGACACTACCTTTAACTCTCACAGTATCTGGTAACCACAGTGAGACTATTTCTTTTTTGATTTTTCGTTCACCTTTTACACCAGTTGTTTTGGGTCATCCCTGGCTAGTATGTCATAATCCTTCTATTAATTGGTCTTGTAATTCTATCCTATCCTGGAACGTATCTTGTCATGTGAAGTGCTTAATGTCTGCCATCCCTCCCATTTCTTCTGTCCCCACTTCTCAGGAGGAACCTGGCGATTTGACAGGAGTGCCGGAGGAATATCATGATCTGCGCACGGTCTTCAGTCGGTCCCGAGCCAACTCTCTTCCTCCTCACCGGTCGTATGATTGTAGTATTGATCTCCTTCCGGGGACCACTCCTCCTCGGGGTAGACTATACTCTCTGTCGGCTCCCGAACGTAAGGCTCTCGAGGATTATTTATCTGTGTCTCTTGACGCCGGTACCATAGTGCCTTCTTCCTCTCCGGCCGGGGCGGGGTTCTTTTTGTTAAGAAGAAGGACGGTACTCTGCGCCCCTGCGTGGATTATCGAGGGCTGAATGACATAACGGTTAAGAATCGTTATCCGCTCCCTTATGTCATCAGCCTTCGAGATTCTGCTGCTTTACTAAGTTGGACCTTCGTAACGCTTACCATCTCGTGCGCATCAGAGAGGGGGACGAGTGGAAAACGGCGTTTAACACTCCGTTAGGGCATTTTGAGTACCGGGTTCTGCCGTTTGGTCTCGCCAATGCGCCAGCTGTTTTTCAGGCATTAGTTAATGATGTTCTGAGAGACATGCTGAACATCTTTGTTTTTGTCTATCTTGACGATATCCTGATTTTTTCACCGTCACTCGAGATTCATGTTCAGCACGTTCGACGTGTTCTACAGCGCCTTTTAGAGAATTGTCTCTACGTAAAGGCTGAGAAGTGCTCTTTTCATGTCTCCTCCGTTACTTTTCTCGGTTCCGTTATTTCCGCTGAAGGCATTCAGATGGATTCCGCTAAGGTCCAAGCTGTCAGTGATTGGCCCGTTCCAAGGTCACGTGTCGAGTTGCAGCGCTTTTTAGGTTTCGCTAATTTCTATCGGCGTTTCATTCGTAATTTCGGTCAAGTTGCTGCCCTCTCACAGCTCTTACTTCTGTCAAGACGTGTTTTAAGTGGTCCGGTTCCGCCCAGGGAGCTTTTGATCTTCTAAAAGAACGTTTTACGTCCGCTCCTATCCTCGTTACTCCTGACGTCACTAGACAATTCATTGTCGAGGTTGACCTTCAGAGGTAGGCGTGGGAGCCATTCTATCCCAGCGCTTCCAGTCTGACGATAAGGTTCATCCTTGCGCTTATTTTTCTCATCGTCTGTCGCCATCTGAGCGCAACTATGATGTGGGTAACCGTGAACTGCTCGCCATCCGCTTAGCCCTAGGCGAATGGCGACAGTGGTTGGAGGGGGCGACCGTTCCTTTTGTCGTTTGGACAGACCATAAGAACCTTGAGTACATCCGTTCTGCCAAACGACTTAATGCCCGTCAAGCTCGTTGGGCGTTGTTTTTCGCTCGTTTCGAGTTTGTGATTTCTTACCGTCCGGGTAGCAAGAACACCAAGCCTGATGCCTTATCCCGTCTGTTTAGTTCTTCTGTGGCTTCTACTGATCCCGAGGGGATTCTTCCTTATGGGCGTGTTGTCGGGTTGACAGTCTGGGGAATTGAAAGACAGGTTAAGCAAGCACTCACTCACACTGCGTCGCCGCGCGCTGTCCTAGTAACCTCCTTTTCGTTCCTGTTTCCACTCGTCTGGCTGTTCTTCAGTGGGCTCACTCTGCCAAGTTAGCTGGTCATCCCGGTGTTCGAGGCACTCTTGCGTCTATTCGCCAGCGCTTTTGGTGGCCGACTCAGGAGCGTGACACGCGCCGTTCGTGGCTGCTTGTTCGGACTGCGCGCAGACTAAGTCGGGTAACTCTCCTCCTGCCGGTCGTCTCAGACCGCTCCCCATTCCTTCTCGACCATGGTCTCACATCGCCCTAGACTTCATTACCGGTCTGCCTTTGTCTGCGGGGAAGACTGTGATTCTTACGGTTGTCGATAGGTTCTCTAAGGCGGCACATTTCATTCCCCTCGCTAAACTTCCTTCCGCTAAGGAGACGGCACAAATCATTATCGAGAATGTGTTCAGAATTCATGGCCTCCCGTTAGACGCCGTTTCAGACAGAGGCCCGCAATTCACGTCACAGTTTTGGAGGGAGTTCTGTCGTTTGATTGGTGCGTCCGTCAGTCTCTCTTCCGGGTTTCATCCCCAGTCTAACGGTCAAGCAGAGAGGGCCAATCAGACGATTGGTCGCATACTACGCAGCCTTTCTTTCAGAAACCCTGCGTCTTGGGCAGAACAGCTCCCCTGGGCAGAATACGCTCTCTTTACTCTTCCTTCGTCTGCTACCGGGTTATCTCCGTTTCAGAGTAGTCTGGGTTACCAGCCTCCTCTGTTCTCATCCCAGCTTGCCGAGTCCAGCGTTCCCTCCGCTCAAGCGTTTGTCCAACGTTGTGAGCGCACCTGGAGGAGGGTGAGGTCTGCACTTTGCCGCTACAGGGCACAGACTGTGAGAGCCGCCAATAAACGCAGGAGTAAGAGTCCAAGGTATTGTTGCGGCCAGAGAGTGTGGCTTTCCACTCGCAACCTTCCTCTTACGACAGCTTCTCGTAAGTTGACTCCGCGGTTCATTGGTCCGTTCCGTGTCTCCCAGGTCGTCAATCCTGTCGCTGTGCGACTGCTTCTTCCGCGACATCTTCGTGCGTCCATCCTGTCTTCCATGTCTCCTGTGTCAAGCCCTTTCTTCGCACCCCCGTTCGTCTTCCCTCCCCCTCCCGTCCTTGTCGAGAGCGCACCTATTTACAAGGTACGTAAGATCATGGACATGCGTTCTCGGGACGGGGTCACCAATACTTAGTGGATTGGGAGGGTTACGGTCCTGAGGAGAGGAGTTGGGTTCCGTCTCGGGACGTGCTGGACCGTTCGCTTATTGATGATTTCCTCCGTTGCCGCCAGGGTTCCTCCTCGAGTGCGCCAGGAGGCGCTCGGTGAGTGGGGGTACTGTCATGTTTTGTCATTAATTATCATGTCTTGTCCCTGTGCTTCCCCTTCTATTCGTTTCCCTCTGCTGGTCTTATTAGGTTCTTTCCCTCTTTCTATCCCTCTCTCTCCCCTCCCTCTCTCACTCTCTCGCTCTCTCTTCTCTCTATCGTTCCGTTCCTGCTCCCAGCTGTTCCTATTCCCCTAATCAATCATTTAGTCTTCCCACACCTGTTCCCGATCCTTTTCCCTGATTAGAGTCCCTATTTCTCTCCTTGTTTTCCGTTCCTGCCCCGTCGGATCCTCATCTATAATTCACCGTGCTGTGTCTATGTTTTGCCCTGTCGTGTCGTGTTTCCCTCAGATGCTGCGTGGTGAGCAGGTGTCTGAGTCTGCTAGGTTCAAGTGCCTTCCCGAGGCAACCTGCAGTTCTCGATCAAGTCTCCAGTCTGTTCTCGTCTTTACGAGTAGTATTATGCTTTTTGTTTTGTAAAGTTTCTTACTGGATTAAAAACTCTTGTTTTCGCCAAGTCGCTTTTGGGTCCTCATTCACCTGCATAACAAGGTCTGGCAGAATCTGAGCAGATTATCTAGGTGCTGCTGTAGGCTCTCCTTGGTTGGTGACAGAAGCACCAGATCATCAGCAAACAGTAGACATTTGACTTTAGATAGGGTGAGGCCGGGTGCTGCAGACTTTTCTAGTGCCCGCACCAATTCGTTGATATATATGTTGAAGAGGGTGGGGCTTAAGCTGCATCTCTGTCTCACCCCACGACCCTGTGGGAAGAAATGTGTGTGTTTTTTGCCAATTTCACTCCTCTCTGCTCTTCTTGCTCCGCTCTGCTCTCTTCTCTGCTCTCCTCCTCTCTGCTCTCCTCTCATATCCTCTCTCCTCTCCTCTCTGCTCTCCTCACTTCTCTCTTTACTCCTCTCTGCTCTCCGCTCTGCTCTCCGCTCTGCTCTCCTCACTTCTCTCTTTACTTCTCTCTGCTCTCCTCTCTGCTCTCTTTACTCCTCTCTGCTCTCCTCTCTGCTCTCCTCACTTCTCTCTTTACTCCTCTCTGCTCTCCTCTCTGCTCTCCTCACTTCTCTCTTTACTCCTCTCTGCTCTCTTTACTCCTCTCTGCTCTCCTCACTTTTCTCTTTACTCCTCTCTGCTCTCCTCACTTCTCTCTTTACTCCTCTCTGCTCTCTTTACTCCTCTCTTTACTCCTCTCTGCTCTCCTCACGTCTCTCTTTACTCCTCTCTGCTCTCTTTACTCCTCTCTTTACTCCTCTCTGCTCTCCTCACTTCTCTCTTTACTCCTCTCTGCTCTCTTTACTCCTCTCTGCTCTCCTCTCTGCTCTCCTCACTTCTCTCTTTACTCCTCTCTGCTCTTCTCTCTGCTCTCCTCACTTCTCTCGTTACTCCTCTCTGCTCTCTTTACTCCTCTCTGCTCTCCTCACTCCTCTCTGCTCTCTTTACTCCTCTCTGCTCTCCTCTCTGCTCTCCTCACTCCTCTCTGCTCTCTTTACTCCTTTCTGCTCTCCTCTCTGCTCTCCTCACTTCTCTCTTTACTCCTCTCTGCTCTCTTTACTCCTCTCTGCTCTCCTCTCTGCTCTCTTTACTCCTCTCTTTACTCCTCTCTGCTCTCCTCACGTCTCTCTTTACTCCTCTCTGCTCTCCTCTCTGCTCTCTTTACTCCTCTCTGCTCTCCTCTCTGCTCTCCTCACTTCTCTCTTTACTCCTCTCTGCTCTCCTCTCTGCTCTCCTCACTTCTCTCTTTACTCCTCTCTGCTCTCCTCACTCCTCTCTGCTCTCCTCTCTGCTCTCCTCACTTCTCTCTTTACTCCTCTCCTCTCTCCTCTCTGCTCTCCTCACTCCTCTCTGCTCTCCTCACTTCTCTCTTTACTCCTCTCTGCTCTCCTCACTTCTCTCTTTACTCCTCTCTGCTCTCCTCACTTCTCTCTTTACTCCTCTCTGCTCTCTTTACTCCTCTCTGCTCTCCTCACTCCTCTCTGCTCTCTTTACTCCTCTCTGCTCTCCTCTCTGCTCTCCGCTCTGCTCTCCTCACTTCTCTCTTTACTCCTCTCTGCTCTCCTCTCTGCTCTCTTTACTCCTCTCTGCTCTCCTCTCTGCTCTCCTCACTTCTCTCTTTACTCCTCTCTGCTCTCCTCTCTGCTCTCCTCACTTCTCTCTTTACTCCTCTCTGCTCTCTTTACTCCTCTCTGCTCTCCTCACTCCTCTCTGCTCTCTTTACTCCTCTCTGCTCTCCTCTCTGCTCTCCTCACTTCTCTCTTTACTCCTCTCTGCTCTCTTTACTCCTCTCTGCTCTCCTCACTCCTCTCTGCTCTCTTTACTCCTCTCTGCTCTCCTCTCTGCTCTCCTCACTTCTCTCTTTACTCCTCTCTGCTCTCCTCTCTGCTCTCCTCACTTCTCTCTTTACTCCTCTCTGCTCTCTTTACTCCTCTCTGCTCTCCTCACTCCTCTCTGCTCTGCTTGCTCCTCTCTGCTCTCTTCTGTGCTCTCCTCCTCTCTGCTCTCCTCCAACCTAGCCCTCTCCTCACGTCCCACCTCCATTTCATGTATACATAATTCACACTACTTTCACATAATTATTTCAGTGGAATAATGGAGCAATCTAAGACAGAAAACGTAGAGCTTCCTGCCTCAACACTGGTTGTAGACAGCCTCTGAATCCGTTGTCTAGTAACTCAACATTCCATGCACAGACAGACAGACAGACAGACAGACAGACAGACAGACAGACAGACAGACAGACAGACAGACAGACAGACAGACAGACAGACAGACAGACAGACAGACAGACAGACAGACAGACAGACAGACAGACAGACAGACAGACAGACAGAGACAGATATGGATGTCTTTCCGGTGACCATACTGTGGCCTACATCACCATCTTGAGGTTAATTATAGTACTGCAGCCATACAGTGTGTAAGTGAGTGAGTCATCCTATTCTCTAGTACCACAGATGAGACGACTAACTCACTTAAATACAGAACCACAGAAGATGAATAAAGAAGTTGTCAACAACACTACACATGCCTGACTCCTGTTTCAGATTCATCACCCACATTCACTCCTCCAGTCTACAGACCCTGGTCTCTATCCCTCCACCCCTCCAATGGTTCGTCCCACCTTCCTCCATCCCTCTAGCTCTCCACCATTCCACCCCTACTTCCTCCATCTCTATATCCCTCTATCTCTCTACTCCTTCATCCCTCCATTCCTACTTCCTCCATCCCTCTATCTCCAGTCCTCCATCGCTCCATCCAGTACCCTAGAGGCTGGTTGGCTGGACTATACCAGAGCCCTGTGTGTTGAGGCTCAAGGATCCTGTCTTTATGAGCTTATGGGTTCTTTCAGTCTGGTTAAAGCTGCTCCGCTGGAAACCAGCGGCTGGATGAGTCAGCAGTCAGACAGTAATGAAATATGTAGTTTCTCCTCAGGCTGCCTGCCTGCGACCCACGCATGTAGCACACACACACACACACACACACACACACACACACACACACACACACACACACACACACACACACACACACACACACACACACACACACACACACACACACACACACACACACACACACACACACACACACACCTTGCCATTATCAGATCAGCCTGAGTGCTGAAGAGATGTAAACACAAGCAGCAGTCCGCCGAGTGAATCCTTTTATTTTTGACCTGTTTCTGTCTCCATCACCACTTCATTCATCAGAAAAACAAGTCCTCAAGGCTTTCTCTCTCTCCTATCCTCTTCCACCCTGGGTGGTTTTTATTGTCAAATAAATCATGTGTTTATTGTTTCTCTCTCTCCTATCCTCTTCCACCCTGGGTGGTTTTTATTGTCAAATAAATCATGTGTTTATTGTTTCTCTCTCTCCTATCCTCTTCCACCCTGGGTGGTTTTTATTGTCAAATAAATCATGTGTTTATTGTTTCTCTCTCTCCTATCCTCTTCCACCCTGGGTGGTTTTTATTGTCAAATAAATCATGTGTTTATTGTTTCTCTCTCTCCTATCCTCTTCCACCCTGGGTGGTTTTTATTGTCAAATAAATCATGTGTTTATTGTTTCTCTCTCTCCTATCCTCTTCCACCCTGGGTGGTTTTTATTGTCAAATAAATCATGTGTTTATTGTTTCTCTCTCTCCTATCCTCTTCCACCCTGGGTGGCTTTTATTGTCAAATAAATCATGTGTTTATTGTTTCTTTCTCCTATCCTCTTCCACCCTGGGTGGTTTTTATTGTCAAATAAATCATGTGTTTATTTTTCTCTCTCTCCTATCCTCTTCCACCCTGGGTGGTTTTTATTGTCAAATAAATCATGTGTTTATTGTTTCTCTCTCCTATCCTCTTCCACCCTCCAAATAAATCATTCCACCTCTTCCACCTGTGGTTTTTATTGTCAAATAAATCATGTGTTTATTGTTTCTCTCTCTCCTATCCTCTTCCACCCTGGGGGTTTTTATTGTCAAATAAATCATGTGTTTATTGTTTCTCTCTCTCCTATCCTCTTCCACCCTGGGGGTTTTTATTGTCAAATAAATCATGTGTTTATTGTTTCTCTCTCTCCTATCCTCTTCCACCCTGGGTGGTTTTTATTGTCAAATAAATCATGTGTTTATTGTTTCTCTCTCTCCTATCCTCTTCCACCCTGGGTGGTTTTTATTGTCAAATAAATCATGTGTTTATTGTTTCTCTCTCTCCTATCCTCTTCCACCCTGGGTGGTTTTTATTGTCAAATAAATCATGTGTTTATTGTTTCTCTCTCTCCTATCCTCTTCCACCCTGGGTGGTTTTTATTGTCAAATAAATCATGTGTTTATTGTTTCTCTCTCTCCTATCCTCTTCCACCCTGGGGTTTTTTATTGTCAAATAAATCATGTGTTTATTGTTTCTCTCTCTCATCCTCTTCCACCCTGGGTGGTTTTTATTGTCAAATAAATCATGTGTTTATTGTTTCTCTCTCTCCTATCCTCTTCCACCCTGGGTGGTTTTTATTGTCAAATAAATCATGTGTTTATTGTTTCTCTCTCTCTATCCTCTTCCACCCTGGGTGGTTTTTATTGTCAAATAAATCATGTGTTTATTGTTTCTCTCTCTCCTATCCTCTTCCACCCTGGGTGGTTTTTAAATTGTCAAATAAATCATGTGTTTATTGTTTCTCTCTCTCCTATCCTCTTCCACCCTGGGTGGTTTTTATTGTCAAATAAATCATGTGTTTATTGTTTCTCTCTCTCCTATCCTCTTCCACCCTGGGGGTTTTTATTGTCAAATAAATCATGTGTTTATTGTTTCTCTGTCTCCTATCCTCTTCCACCCTGGGGGGTTTTTATTGTCAAATAAATCATGTGTTTATTGTTTCTCTCTCTCCTATCCTCTTCCACCCTGGGGGTTTTTATTGTCAAATAAATCATGTGTTTATTGTTTCTCTCTCTCCTATCCTCTTCCACCCTGGGGGTTTTTATTGTCAAATAAATCATGTGTTTATTGTTTCTCTCTCTCCTATCCTCTTCCACCCTGGGTGGTTTTTATTGTCAAATAAATCATGTGTTTATTGTTTCTCTCTCTCCTATCCTCTTCCACCCTGGGTGGTTTTTATTGTCAAATAAATCATGTGTTTATTGTTTCTCTCTCTCCTATCCTCTTCCACCCTGGGTGGTTTTTATTGTCAAATAAATCATGTGTTTATTGTTTCTCTCTCTCCTATCCTCTTCCACCCTGGGTGGTTTTTATTGTCAAATAAATCATGTGTTTATTGTTTCTCTCTCTCCTATCCTCTTCCACCCTGGGTGGTTTTTATTGTCAAATAAATCATGTGTTTATTGTTTCTCTCTCTCCTATCCTCTTCCACCCTGGGTGGTTTTTATTGTCAAATAAATCATGTGTTTATTGTTTCTCTCTCTCCTATCCTCTTCCACCCTGGGTGGTTTTTATTGTCAAATAAATCATGTGTTTATTGTTTCTCTCTCTCCTATCCTCTTCCACCCTGGGTGGTTTTTATTGTCAAATAAATCATGTGTTTATTGTTTCTCTCTCTCCTATCCTCTTCCACCCTGGGTGGTTTTTATTGTCAAATAAATCATGTGTTTATTGTTTCTCTCTCTCCTATCCTCTTCCACCCTGGGTGGTTTTTATTGTCAAATAAATCATGTGTTTATTGTTTCTCTCTCTCCTATCCTCTTCCACCCTGGGTGGTTTTTATTGTCAAATAAATCATGTGTTTATTGTTTCTCTCTCTCCTATCCTCTTCCACCCTGGGGGTTTTTATTGTCAAATAAATCATGTGTTTATTGTTTCTCTCTCTCCTATCCTCTTCCACCCTGGGGGTTTTTATTGTCAAATAAATCATGTGTTTATTGTTTCTCTCTCTCCTATCCTCTTCCACCCTGGGGGGTTTTTATTGTCAAATAAATCATGTGTTTATTGTTTCTCTCTCTCCTATCCTCTTCCACCCTGGGGGTTTTTTATTGTCAAATAAATCATGTGTTTATTGTTTCTCTCTCTCCTATCCTCTTCCACCCTGGGGTTTTTTTATTGTCAAATAAATCATGTGTTTATTGTTTCTCTCTCTCCTATCCTCTTCCACCCTGGGTGGCTTTTATTGTCAAATAAATTGTGTGTTTATCGTTTCTCCCAATCCATCCGTCTCCTCTTTCCTCTTCCCTCCCCATTCTGATTTTCCTACTAAACCCCCCCCCCATCTTCCTCCCTCCCTCCCTCCCCCTCACCAGTCTGCAGCAGTGCCCCAGTCAACATGAAGATCCAGCCACTGAACGGCACTGCCCTGTTGGTGAGCTGGCAGCGCCCGCTAGTGGTCTACCACCCGCCTATCACCAGCTTCATGGTCTCCTACAGCTGGATGAAGAGTGACGTGGCCTACGAGAAGACTGGGGACCAGAACATGGTGAGACACAGAACGCTGTGCAGACAGTCAGTCCGTCTCAGTTGCCTGGCTGGAAATGGACACTCCAGGTCTGTCTGTCACAAATCAAATCCCATTTTATCGGTCACAAGCTTTGTAAACATCAGGTGTAGACTAACAGTGAAAGTCTTCCTAAACGTCCCTTGCCAACAATGCAGAGAGAAAACATAATAACAGATAAATACACAAGAGTAACGAAAACTTGGCTATACAGTATATACGGGATACCACAACTGAGTCAATGTGCAGGAGTACGAGGTCATTGGGGTAGATATGTAAATATTGGTAAGGATAAAGTTAGTGCAAAAAGGGTCAATGTTGATAGTCCTGGGAAGCTATTTGGTTAACTATTTAACTAACAATTCAGCAGTCTTATGGCTCGGGGGTAGAAGCTGTTCAGGGTCCTGTTGGTTCCAGACTTGTGCATCGGTACCGCTTGCCGTGCGGTAGAGAGAACAGTCCATGACACACACACTGCACCGAGACTCCCACTGTGATGTGTCCGATGGGCTCAGCTCCCTCCAGTCTAATGTGTCAGTGAGAGATACACACCACGTCTGGCTCGTACCGTCACTGTGCCGTGGGATCTCAGTGAAGTTCTCTTTTTAAACACATCACGGCAGTCTTCTCATTCAGGGTTGTTGTTGATATAGTTCACGCCTTCACGTTAGCTTCCAACTTGGATGTGTTGACTATTTAGATTTGCCAAATGGAGCCTATCTTGTCTCATCCTCTAAATATACTATATATACAAATGTATGTGGACACCCAATAGACAAACAATCTCCATAGACAAACATTGGCAGTATAATGGCCTTACTGAAGAGCTCAGTGACTTTCAACATGGTACCGTCATAGGATGCCACCTTTCTAAACAAATCAGTTCGTCAAATTTCTGCCCTGCCAGAGATGCCCTGGTCAACTATAAGTGCTGTTATTGTGAAGTGGAAACATCTTGGAGTAACAACGGCTCAGCCCCGAAGTGGTAGGCCACACAAGCTCCACAGAACGGGACCGGCAACTGCTGAAGCGCGTAGTGCGTAAAAATTGGCTGTGCTCGGTTGCAACACACTTCCGAGTTACAAACTGCCTCTGGAAGAAACGTCAGCACAAAAACTGTTTGTCAGGAGCTTCATTAAATGGGTTTCCATGGCCGAGCAGCTACACACAAGCCTAAGATCACCATGCGCAATGCCAAGCTCGCTGCCATTGGACTCTGGAGCAGTGGAAACGTGTTCTCTGTAGTGATGAATCACACTTCACCATCTGGCAGTCCGACAGACAAATCTGGGGTTGGCGGATACCAGGAGATTGCTAACTGCCCCAATGCAGAGTGCCAACTGTAAAGTTTGGTGGTGAAGGATTAATGGTCTGATGCTGTTTTCTGTGGTTCGGGCTAGGACCCTTAGATCCAGTGAAAGGAAATCTTAATGCTACAGCATACAATGACATTCTGGACCATTCTGTGCTTCCATGTTTGTGGCCATTTCTTGTTTCAGCACGACAAATCAAAGTTTATTTGTCATGTGCGCCGAATTCAACAGTGAAATGCTTACTTACAGGCTCTAACCAACAATACAAAAAAGGCATTATGTGAACAGTAGGTAAGTAAATAAATAAAGCAACAGGTAAAAATAACAGTAGTGAGGCTAAAACAGTTTCCCTGAATTGTTGACAATGCTACAGTGCACAAAGTGAGGTCCATATAGAAATGGTTTCTCAAGATCGGTGTGGAAGAACTTGACTGGCCTGCACAAAGCCCTGACCTCAGCCCCATCGAACACCTTTGAGATTAATTGGAACGCCAACTGTGAGCCAGGCTTAATCGCCCAACAAGACCTAATCGGTGCTCGACCTCACTAATGCTGTTGTGGCTGAATGGAAGCAAGTCCCCGCACCAATGCCGCAGCAATGTACTAAGATCTAGTGGAAAGCCTTCCAAGAAGAGCGAAATAAATATTTCTCTCTACTATTATTCTGTCATTCCACATTCTTAAAGTAAAATGGAGATCCTAACTGACCTAAGACAAGGAATTCTTACCAGGGTTAAATGTCAGGAATTGTGAAAAACTGAGTTTAAATGTATTTGGCTAAGGTGTATGTAAACTTCTCACTTCAACTGTATATATGAGGTAATACAGAGGAGGATTAGGCTGTGAACAATCATTTTAAAGGAATAAACAGACTGCAGGAAAACACTGTCTCAGGAGAGACGATGCAGAGACGTCCATCTCTCTTTGCCTACAATCAATCTCCTTCATTCTTCCCTCACGTCAGCCCCCTTTCCCCATTCTCTGCCCACTTCATTTCCATTTTTATTTTCAATCTCCGTCCTTATCTGGGTTATATCAGGGAACTGCAGGCTTCCTGCAATCATAGTTGAATCAATTGAAACCACTCAAGCCCTTAGTTTCACATCCCCTCCTCTCATCTCCCCTTCGGCCAATGCAATAACCCTCCATTCTGGAGACCATCTCTGACGTAATTAACTTTAACCAGAGTGGCCCCTGATGCGTCACACAGTGCAGTGATGGACAGGTGAGGACACAGGGAGGAGTAAAGGGTAGGTGAGGACACAGGGAGGAGTAAAGGGTAGGTGAGGACACAGAACGGGTAGGTGAGGACACAGAACGGGTAGGTGAGGACACAGGGAGGAGTAAAGGGTAGGTGAGGACACAGGGAGGAGTAAAGGGTAGGTGAGGACACAGGGAGGAGTAAAGGGTAGGTAAGGACACAGAACGGGTAGGTGAGGACACAGGGAGGAGTAAAGGGTAGGTGAGGACACAGGGAGGAGTAAAGGGTAGGTAAGGACACAGGGAGGAGTAAAGGGTAGGTGAGGACACAGGGATGAGTAAAGGGTAGGTGAGGACACAGGGATGAGTAAAGGGTAGGTGAGGACACAGGGAGGAGTAAAGGGTAGGTGAGGACACAGGGAAGAGTAAAGGGTAGGTGAGGACACAGGGAAGAGTAAAGGGTAGGTGAGGACACAGGGAAGAGTAAAGGGTAGGTGAGGACACAGGGATGAGTAAAGGGTAGGTGAGGACACAGGGAAGAGTAAAGGGTAGGTGAGGACACAGGGAGGAGTAAAGGGTAGGTGAGGACACAGGGATGAGTAAAGGGTAGGTGAGGACACAGGGATGAGTAAAGGGTAGGTGAGGACACAGGGAGGAGTAAAGGGTAGGTGAGGATAGAGGGAGGAGTAAAGGGTAGGTGACGCTATGGATCCCTATCATGGGTGTGAGCTGCCAGTATTGACAGACACTGAATGTTAATCATATGCGAGTCATTTCCTTAGGCCTTCTATGTAGTGTGGATGTCCCATATGTACAGGACTCTGTGACGGGTGTGTCTGTCTCTCTGTGACAACACTGTCTGTCTGTCAGAATGTCATTCTTTCTCTTGCTCTCTCTGCCTCTGTGTCCATCCTACAGAAGGCGGTGATAACCCACGTGTCTCCAGACATCCTGTATCTGTTCAGAGTCCAGGCGGTGTGCCAGAGAGACCTACGCAGTGACTTCAGCCAGACACTGCTCTTCAGAGGTAATCACACCATACACCATAACACAGCGTATACAGCACAGCCCTATGGATGGAGTCACATAATCCTAACGTCCAGTTTTAAATGATCAGAGACAGTTAAATACTAAGAACAAACACTTGTCTTTGTTCCAAATGCATGTGTAATATTTTCCTGTGTTTGGTCGTCCAGCTAACACCACCAGGATATTTGAGGGAACACGGATAGTGAAGACTGGAATGGTGAGTAAAGTACAGATCATTTATCTTGTCCAGAAGATGGCAGCATCACAATTTATTTTGTGATGATCCAACATGATTTGTTATGGCATGATATTAACTCTCTCTCTCACTTTCTCTCTCGTCTTCTCCACCCCATACCCCTCTCCTTCCCTCTCCCCCTCTCTCTACTCTTTCCCCCAGCCCACCGTCTCCCCAGCCTCCTCGGCGGACATGGCTCCTATCAGCTCCGGCTCCTCCACCTGGACCTCCTCTGGCCTCCCGTTCTCCTTTGTCTCCATGGCTACGGGGGGCATCGGCCCATCCTCCAGCGGCAGTCAGGCCACGGTGGCATCGGTGGTGACCAGCACACTGTTGGCCGGCCTGGGCTTCAGCGGAGGGGTCATCTCTTCCCTGCCTGGCTCTCTCTGGCCCACCCAGGCCCCTGCAGCCAGCCCTGGGTCTAATCCTGGCCCGGGTCCCATCCCCAGCCGCCAGCCTACCCAGTCCCAGGCCTCCACTGAGCTCCCTACAGCCCGTCAGGGTGGTTCTGACACGGACACCCCCACAGCGGAGGAGGAGGCAGGGGTGGACAGGGAGGCTGAGGGGGAGGAGGGAGAGGGAGAGAAGGATGAAGGGGAAGACGACAGGAGGAAGAAGAATAACAAGACAGTGCCTGATGAGGTGGAGACAAAGATGAACAGCACCGTGGTCAAAGTGCCCTCCTCCTATGTCCCTACCCCCACAGCCAAAGAGAAAGGACAGGGGCAGGGAGAGCCTGTGGCTAACAGCACCACTGTGCCGCCCAGTGTAGGGGAGGACCAACTTTTCAGAGTGGACAGTAGCTCAGGGCCCACGGTGCAGCCAAAGAAGGACACAGCAGAGAGAGAGATGCAGATTCCCCAGAGCCCAACACGCTCCCCAAAGACTGGTGGGGAGAAGAGCCTTTGGCCTTTCTCTGTCCACACGGGTGAGTAGAACTCTCTGTATAACCCATTTCATTTTCCTCTTTATAGCACAACGACACTAAAACAAATTATACACGCAACATGCAACAATTTCAGTTCAGTTCATATAACGAAATCTGTCAATTGAAATAAATCATTTGGCAATAATCTATGGATTTCACATGACTGGGAGTACAAATAGGCATCAGTTGGTCACAGATACCTTTAAAAACAAATATCCGTTGTGACCACCATTTGCCACATGCAGTGCAACACATCTCCTTTGTATAGAGTTGATCAGGCTGTTGATTGTGGCCTGTGGAATGTTGTTCCACTCCCCTTCAATGGCTGTGCGAAGTTGCTGGATATTAGAGAGAACTGGAACATGCTGTCGATCCAAGGGATCCCAAACATGCTCAATAGGTGACATGTCTGGTGAGAATGCAGGCCATGGATGAACTGGGTCATTTTCAGCTTCCAGGAATTGTGTAGAGATCCCTGCAACATGGGGACGTGCATTATCATGTTGAAACATGAGGTGATAGCGGCCGATGAATGGCACGACAATGGGCCTCAGGATCTCGTCACGATATCTCTGTGAATTGTTCGTAGATATAGGCTTTTTGTGCCTATGGAACATTTCTGTGATCTTTTATTTCAGCTCATGAAACATGGGAACAACACATGTTGCATTTATATTTTTGTTGAGTATAGTTGTACACTGGAGATATTTAACACAATACTTAGACCTATATAATGTCACTTTAGTTTTCAGGTTCACCCTTAACCCCCCCCCCCCCTGCAGCTTGTCATGTTACACAGGCTGTGTTATTATATATCTATATATCAGCAGTAAATATGAGACAGGCAGGGCCTATTTTAAACATTAGCCTTGGGATCAGCCCCAGCTTCAGTATGTGGCAATAGACTGAGACAAATAGCTCAATTTCTGAGTGCCACCATAATATCACACTGAGAGAGCCCTAGAGAAAGTAATGGAACTATTCTACAGCCCGAGGGGTCATTGCCTAGCCCGAAGGGGCCATTACCTAGCCCGAGGTGCCATTACCTAGCCCGAGGTGCCATTACCTAGCCAGAGGGGCCAATGCCTAGCCCGAGGGGCAATTACATAGCCCGAGGGGCCATTACCTAGCCCGAGGGGCCATTGCCTAGCCCGAGGGGCCATTATCTGGCCCGAGTGCCATTACTTAGCCAGAGGGGCCATTGCCTAGCCCGAGGGGCCATTGCCTAGCCCGAGGGACCATTACTTAGCCCGAGGTGCCATTACTTAGCCAGAGGGGCCATTGCCTAGCCTGAGGGACCATTACTTAGCCAGAGGGGCCATTGCCTAGCCCGAGGGACCATTACTTAGCCCGAGGTACCATTACTTAGCCCGAGGTGCCATTACTTAGCCCGAGGTGCCATTACTTAGCCCGAGGTGCCATTACTTAGCCTGAGGTGCCATTACTTAGCCCGATGTGCCATTACTTAGACCGAGGTGCCATTACTTAGCCCGAGGTACCATTACTTAGCCCGAGGTGCCATTACTTAGCCTGAGGTGCCATTACTTAGCCTGAGGTGCCATTACTTAACCTCAGGTGCCATTACATAGCCTGAGGTGCCATTACTTAGCCTGAGGTGCCATTACTTAGCCCGAGGTACCATTACTTAGCCCGAGGGGCCATTACTTAGCCCGAGGTGCCATTACTTAGCCTGAGGTGCCATTACTTAGCCTGAGGTGCCATTACTTAGCCCGAGGTGCCATTACTTAGCCCGAGGTACCATTACTTAGCCCGAGGTGCCATTACTTAGCCTGAGGTGCCATTACTTAGCCTGAGGTGCCATTACTTAACCTGAGGTGCCATTACATAGCCTGAGGTGCCATTACTTAGCCTGAGGTGCCATTACTTAGCCCGAGGTACCATTACTTAGCCCGAGGTGCCATTACTTAGCCCGAGGTACCATTACTTAGCCTGAGGTGCCATTACTTAGCCCGAGGTACCATTACTTAGCCTGAGGTGCCATTACTTAGCCCGAGGTACCATTACTTAGCCTGAGGTACCATTACTTAGCCTGAGGTACCATTACTTAGCCTGAGGTGCCATTACTTAGCCTGAGGTGCCATTACTTAGCCCGAGGTACCATTACTTAGCCTGAGGTGCCATTACTTAGCCCGAGGGACCATTAGTTTGAGGCATGCTCTGAGGCATATTTTCAAGACCAAACTGCCTGCCTACCAGCCAGGAATAAAACAGAGAAAGTAAAGCAGGGTATTGCTCTCTTATAAATGTCCTTATTCATTCTGAATATACACATTTAGATGAGTAGCGCTCCAAGCCTCAGGGTAAACCTAGTCACTTACTGTCATTGTAAATAATAATTTGTTCCTAACTGACTTGCCTAGGTAAATAAAAGATCAATAAAATAAAATAAACTCACCCTACTGATGAAGCCATCACACTGAAATGATGTGTAAATGTATGATGCCCTACCAAGCAAAAAGACAGTAACTGATCATTTGTTCGAAAATGAGTTAGTCATTTTTGCTACATTAAATACATGCTTAATCATGTGGACAAGTATCCTGCCTCTATTGTATTGTGTTTTGGAGAAAATGGGGGTCATGTTAGCAGTAACTGCATAAAGTTACTGTGAAACCAACGTAAATAAAAGCCAGTTTTCTCAGTTCCACGCTTTGAGCAGTTTCTGCCTTTCTGCTTGGTAGGGCAGTATAAATATATAAATAGTGGAGCTAAACAGTTTTTTCTGATGTGAAATTGGTTTGTTTGAAGGCTGAAGCTTCCATGAGTGGCCCAAATAATCTGAATAATCTCACTTTGATTTTACTTTTGTGTGTTAAAGTGTTTTTGGAGTAGATGTCTGACACAGCCTCTGTGTATGTCTCCCATTCCCCCCCTCCACCTTTCCAGACAGAACTAGTGTGTCCAACATGACCCGCAGCTCTCACGCTGGGGGGGGCCGGATGGAGTGGATCGTCCCACTGGTGGTGGTCTCAGCCCTCACCCTGCTCTGCCTCGTCATGCTACTGGCTGTCCTGGTCTACTGGAGGTATTATAGATGACGTTATATTATTATATTACTGGGTTACTAACCCTGACCCCTGGTGGTGGTCTCAGCCCTCACCCTGCTCTGCCTCGTCATGCTACTGGCTGTCCTGGTCTACTGGAGGTATTATAGATTACGTTATATTATTATATTACTGGGTTACTAACCCTAACCCCTACTGACCCCTGGTGGTGGTCTCAGCCCTCACCCTCCTCTGCCTCGTCATGCTACTGGCTGTCCTGGTCTACTGGAGGTATTATAGATGACGTTATATTATTATATTACTGGGTTACTAACCCTGACCCCTGGTGGTGGTCTCAGCCCTCACCCTCCTCTGCCTCGTCATGCTACTGGCTGTCCTGGTCTACTGGAGGTATTATAGATGACGTTATATTATTATATTACTGGGTTACTAACCCTGACCCCTGGTGGTGGTCTCAGCCCTCACCCTCCTCTGCCTCGTCATGCTACTGGCTGTCCTGGTCTACTGGAGGTATTATAGATGACGTTATATTATTATATTACTGGGTTACTAACCCTGACCCCTGGTGGTGGTCTCAGCCCTCACCCTCCTCTGCCTCGTCATGCTACTGGCTGTCCTGGTCTACTGGAGGTATTATAGATGACGTTATATTATTATATTACTGGGTTACTAACCCTGACCCCTGGTGGTGGTCTCAGCCCTCACCCTCCTCTGCCTCGTCATGCTACTGGCTGTCCTGGTCTACTGGAGGTATTATAGATGACGTTATATTATTATATTACTGGGTTACTAACCCTGACCCCTGGTGGTGGTCTCAGCCCTCACCCTCCTCTGCCTCGTCATGCTACTGGCTGTCCTGGTCTACTGGAGGTATTATAGATTACGTTATATTATTATATTACTGGGTTACTAACCCTAACCCCTGGTGGTGGTCTCAGCCCTCACCCTCCTCTGCCTCGTCATGCTACTGGCTGTCCTGGTCTACTGGAGGTATTATAGATTACGTTATATTATTATATTACTGGGTTACTAACCCTGACCCCTGGTGGTGGTCTCAGCCCTCACCCTCCTCTGCCTCGTCATGCTACTGGCTGTCCTGGTCTACTGGAGGTATTATAGATTACGTTATATTATTATATTACTGGGTTACTAACCCTGACCCCTGGTGGTGGTCTCAGCCCTCACCCTCCTCTGCCTCGTCATGCTACTGGCTGTCCTGGTCTACTGGAGGTATTATAGATGACGTTATATTATTATATTACTGGGTTACTAACCCTGACCCCTGGTGGTGGTCTCAGCCCTCACCCTCCTCTGCCTCGTCATGCTACTGGCTGTCCTGGTCTACTGGAGGTATTATAGATGACGTTATATTATTATATTACTGGGTTACTAACCCTGACCCCTGGTGGTGGTCTCAGCCCTCACCCTCCTCTGCCTCGTCATGCTACTGGCTGTCCTGGTCTACTGGAGGTATTATAGATGACGTTATATTATTATATTACTGGGTTACTAACCCTAACCCCTACTGACCCCTGGTGGTGGTCTCAGCCCTCACCCTCCTCTGCCTCGTCATGCTACTGGCTGTCCTGGTCTACTGGAGGTATTATAGATTACGTTATATTATTATATTACTGGGTTACTAACCCTAACCCCTACTGACCCCTGGTGGTGGTCTCAGCCCTCACCCTCCTCTGCCTCGTCATGCTACTGGCTGTCCTGGTCTACTGGAGGTATTATAGATTACATTATATTATTATATTACTGGGTTACTAACCCTGACCCCTGGTGGTGGTCTCAGCCCTCACCCTCCTCTGCCTCGTCATGCTACTGGCTGTCCTGGTCTACTGGAGGTATTATAGATTACATTATATTATTATATTACTGGGTTACTAACCCTGACCCCTGGTGGTGGTCTCAGCCCTCACCCTCCTCTGCCTCGTCATGCTACTGGCTGTCCTGGTCTACTGGAGGTATTATAGATGACGTTATATTATTATATTACTGGGTTACTAACCCTGACCCCTGGTGGTGGTCTCAGCCCTCACCCTCCTCTGCCTCGTCATGCTACTGGCTGTCCTGGTCTACTGGAGGTATTATAGATGACGTTATATTATTATATTACTGGGTTACTAACCCTGACCCCTGGTGGTGGTCTCAGCCCTCACCCTGCTCTGCCTCGTCATGCTACTGGCTGTCCTGGTCTACTGGAGGTATTATAGATTACGTTATATTATTATATTACTGGGTTACTAACCCTAACCCCTGGTGGTGGTCTCAGCCCTCACCCTCCTCTGCCTCGTCATGCTACTGGCTGTCCTGGTCTACTGGAGGTATTATAGATGACGTTATATTATTATATTACTGGGTTACTAACCCTGACCCCTGGTGGTGGTCTCAGCCCTCACCCTCCTCTGCCTCGTCATGCTACTGGCTGTCCTGGTCTACTGGAGGTATTATAGATGACGTTATATTATTATATTACTGGGTTACTAACCCTGACCCCTGGTGGTGGTCTCAGCCCTCACCCTCCTCTGCCTCGTCATGCTACTGGCTGTCCTGGTCTACTGGAGGTATTATAGATGACGTTATATTATTATATTACTGGGTTACTAACCCTAACCCCTACTGACCCCTGGTGGTGGTCTCAGCCCTCACCCTCCTCTGCCTCGTCATGCTACTGGCTGTCCTGGTCTACTGGAGGTATTATAGATTACGTTATATTATTATATTACTGGGTTACTAACCCTAACCCCTACTGACCCCTGGTGGTGGTCTCAGCCCTCACCCTCCTCTGCCTCGTCATGCTACTGGCTGTCCTGGTCTACTGGAGGTATTATAGATTACATTATATTATTATATTACTGGGTTACTAACCCTGACCCCTGGTGGTGGTCTCAGCCCTCACCCTCCTCTGCCTCGTCATGCTACTGGCTGTCCTGGTCTACTGGAGGTATTATAGATTACATTATATTATTATATTACTGGGTTACTAACCCTGACCCCTGGTGGTGGTCTCAGCCCTCACCCTCCTCTGCCTCGTCATGCTACTGGCTGTCCTGGTCTACTGGAGGTATTATAGATGACGTTATATTATTATATTACTGGGTTACTAACCCTGACCCCTGGTGGTGGTCTCAGCCCTCACCCTCCTCTGCCTCGTCATGCTACTGGCTGTCCTGGTCTACTGGAGGTATTATAGATGACGTTATATTATTATATTACTGGGTTACTAACCCTGACCCCTGGTGGTGGTCTCAGCCCTCACCCTGCTCTGCCTCGTCATGCTACTGGCTGTCCTGGTCTACTGGAGGTATTATAGATTACGTTATATTATTATATTACTGGGTTACTAACCCTAACCCCTGGTGGTGGTCTCAGCCCTCACCCTCCTCTGCCTCGTCATGCTACTGGCTGTCCTGGTCTACTGGAGGTATTATAGATTACGTTATATTATTATATTACTGGGTTACTAACCCTGACCCCTGGTGGTGGTCTCAGCCCTCACCCTCCTCTGCCTCGTCATGCTACTGGCTGTCCTGGTCTACTGGAGGTATTATAGATGACGTTATATTATTATATTACTGGGTTACTAACCCTGACCCCTGGTGGTGGTCTCAGCCCTCACCCTCCTCTGCCTCGTCATGCTACTGGCTGTCCTGGTCTACTGGAGGTATTATAGATGACGTTATATTATTATATTACTGGGTTACTAACCCTGACCCCTGGTGGTGGTCTCAGCCCTCACCCTCCTCTGCCTCGTCATGCTACTGGCTGTCCTGGTCTACTGGAGGTATTATAGATGACGTTATATTATTATATTACTGGGTTACTAACCCTGACCCTGGTGGTGGTCTCAGCCCTCACCCTCCTCTGCCTCGTCATGCTACTGGCTGTCCTGGTCTACTGGAGGTATTATAGATTACGTTATATTATTATATTACTGGGTTACTAACCCTGACCCCTGGTGGTGGTCTCAGCCCTCACCCTCCTCTGCCTCGTCATGCTACTGGCTGTCCTGGTCTACTGGAGGTATTATAGATGACGTTATATTATTATATTACTGGGTTACTAACCCTGACCCCTGGTGGTGGTCTCAGCCCTCACCCTCCTCTGCCTCGTCATGCTACTGGCTGTCCTGGTCTACTGGAGGTATTATAGATTACGTTATATTATTATATTACTGGGTTACTAACCCTGACCCCTGGTGGTGGTCTCAGCCCTCACCCTCCTCTGCCTCGTCATGCTACTGGCTGTCCTGGTCTACTGGAGGTATTATAGATGACGTTATATTATTATATTACTGGGTTACTAACCCTAACCCCTACTGACCCCTGGTGGTGGTCTCAGCCCTCACCCTCCTCTGCCTCGTCATGCTACTGGCTGTCCTGGTCTACTGGAGGTATTATAGATTACGTTATATTATTATATTACTGGGTTACTAACCCTAACCCCTACTGACCCCTGGTGGTGGTCTCAGCCCTCACCCTCCTCTGCCTCGTCATGCTACTGGCTGTCCTGGTCTACTGGAGGTATTATAGATTACATTATATTATTATATTACTGGGTTACTAACCCTGACCCCTGGTGGTGGTCTCAGCCCTCACCCTCCTCTGCCTCGTCATGCTACTGGCTGTCCTGGTCTACTGGAGGTATTATAGATTACATTATATTATTATATTACTGGGTTACTAACCCTGACCCCTGGTGGTGGTCTCAGCCCTCACCCTCCTCTGCCTCGTCATGCTACTGGCTGTCCTGGTCTACTGGAGGTATTATAGATGACGTTATATTATTATATTACTGGGTTACTAACCCTAACCCCTACTGACCCCTGGTGGTGGTCTCAGCCCTCACCCTCCTCTGCCTCGTCATGCTACTGGCTGTCCTGGTCTACTGGAGGTATTATAGATTACGTTATATTATTATATTACTGGGTTACTAACCCTAACCCCTACTGACCCCTGGTGGTGGTCTCAGCCCTCACCCTCCTCTGCCTCGTCATGCTACTGGCTGTCCTGGTCTACTGGAGGTATTATAGATTACATTATATTATTATATTACTGGGTTACTAACCCTGACCCCTGGTGGTGGTCTCAGCCCTCACCCTCCTCTGCCTCGTCATGCTACTGGCTGTCCTGGTCTACTGGAGGTATTATAGATTACATTATATTATTATATTACTGGGTTACTAACCCTGACCCCTGGTGGTGGTCTCAGCCCTCACCCTCCTCTGCCTCGTCATGCTACTGGCTGTCCTGGTCTACTGGAGGTATTATAGATTACGTTATATTATTATATTACTGGGTTACTAACCCTGACCCCTGGTGGTGGTCTCAGCCCTCACCCTCCTCTGCCTCGTCATGCTACTGGCTGTCCTGGTCTACTGGAGGTATTATAGATGACGTTATATTATTATATTACTGGGTTACTAACCCTGACCCCTGGTGGTGGTCTCAGCCCTCACCCTCCTCTGCCTCGTCATGCTACTGGCTGTCCTGGTCTACTGGAGGTATTATAGATTACGTTATATTATTATATTACTGGGTTACTAACCCTGACCCCTGGTGGTGGTCTCAGCCCTCACCCTCCTCTGCCTCGTCATGCTACTGGCTGTCCTGGTCTACTGGAGGTATTATAGATTACGTTATATTATTATATTACTGGGTTACTAACCCTGACCCCTGGTGGTGGTCTCAGCCCTCACCCTCCTCTGCCTCGTCATGCTACTGGCTGTCCTGGTCTACTGGAGGTATTATAGATTACGTTATATTATTATATTACTGGGTTACTAACCCTGACCCCTGGTGGTGGTCTCAGCCCTCACCCTCCTCTGCCTCGTCATGCTACTGGCTGTCCTGGTCTACTGGAGGTATTATAGATTACGTTATATTATTATATTACTGGGTTACTAACCCTGACCCCTGGTGGTGGTCTCAGCCCTCACCCTCCTCTGCCTCGTCATGCTACTGGCTGTCCTGGTCTACTGGAGGTATTATAGATTACGTTATATTATTATATTACTGGGTTACTAACCCTGACCCCTGGTGGTGGTCTCAGCCCTCACCCTCCTCTGCCTCGTCATGCTACTGGCTGTCCTGGTCTACTGGAGGTATTATAGATTACGTTATATTATTATATTACTGGGTTACTAACCCTAACCCCTACTGACCCCTGGTGGTGGTCTCAGCCCTCACCCTGCTCTGCCTCGTCATGCATCCGCAGAGTACGACCCTGCCTCACACAGGAAGCGGCGCAGGTCCTAATCCAGGCACTTGTCATCTCCCGTCTGGATTACTGCAACTCGCTGTTGGCTGGGCTCCCTGCCTGTGCCATTAAACCCCTTCAACTCATCCAGAACGCCGCAGCCCGTCTGGTGTTCAACCTTCCCAAGTTCTCTCACGTCACCCCGCTCCTCCGTTCTCTCCACTGGCTTCCAGTTGAAGCTCGCATCCGCTACAAGACCATGGTGCTTGCCTACGGAGCTGTGAGGGGAACGGCACCTCAGTACCTCCAGGCTCTGATCAGGCCCTACACCCAAACAAGGGCACTGCGTTCATCCACCTCTGGCCTGCTCGCCTCCCTACCACTGAGGAAGTACAGCTCCCGCTCAGCCCAGTCAAAACTGTTCGCTGCCCTGGCCCCCAATGGTGGAACAAACTCCCTCACGACGCCAGGACAGCGGAGTCAATCACCACCTTCCGGAGACACCTGAAACCCCACCTCTTTAAGGAATACCTAGGATAGGATAAGTAATCCCTCTCACCCCACCCCCCCTAAGTTTTAGATGCACTATTGTTAAGTGACTGTCCCACTGGATGTCATAAGGTGAATGCACCAATTTGTAAGTCGCTCTGGATAAGAGCGTCTGCTAAATGACTTAAATGTAAATGTAATGCTAGGTGTGTGCGTATTTTCCAGACCCCACCATGTCAAAAAAAAGTTATTTAATCAAAGGCCAATGTTTACCTTTTTGAATTGATTCTATGGCAGTCCATTACAAATCCATTTGACAGTAGTTTTGACAGTATTTCGATCTGAAGGAAGTATTCCTTCAGAAAGTGTTCACATCTTTTTCCACATTTTGCTGTGTCACAGCCTGAATTTAAAATATATTTTGGGGGGGTCACTAACTTACACAGTAAGTACCCCACAATGTCAAAGTGGAATTATGTTTTTTGAATTATTTTCTGTAAGGTCCGTCATTCGAGCAGTGAATTTCAAACACATTCAACGTCAAAGACCAGGGAGGTTTTCCAAAGCCTTGCAAAGAAGAGCACCTAATGGATTTCACCAGGAGGCCAATGGTAACATTAACAGTCACAAAGTGTAATGGCTGTGGTAGGAGAAAACAAAACATTCATCCTGTTTGCAACAAGTCACTAAAGTGATCCTGCAAAAAAAATGTGGCAAAGCAATTCACTTTTTGTCCTGAATACAAAGTGTTATGTTTGGGGCAAATCCAATACATTACATTACTCTCCATATTTTGAAGCATTGTGGTGGCTGCAACATGTTATGGGTATGCTTGTCATCATTAAGGAATGGAGCTAAGCACAGGCAAAATCCTCGAGGAAAAACTAGTTCAGTCTGCTTTCCAAACGACACTGGGAGATGGATTCACCTTTCAGCAGGACAATAACCTAGAACACAAGGCCAAATCTACACTAGAGTTGCTTACCAAGAAGACAGTGAATGTTCCTGAGTGGCCGAGTTACAGTTTTGATGGCAAGACCTGAAAATGGTTGTCTAGCAATGATCAACAACCAATTTGACAGAGATTGAATCATTGGTTTAATAATAATGGGGAAATGTTGCACAATCCAGGTGTGGAATGCTCTTAGAGACTTACCCAGAAAGACTCACAGCTGTAATCACTGCCAAAGCTGCTTCGACAAAGTAATTACTCAGGGATGTGAATATGATTTCACTTTGTCATTATGGGGTGTAGATGTGTGTAGATAGTTGAGAATGTTTTTTTTAATTATATCCATTTTGAATTCAAGCTGTGACACAAAATAATGTGGAATAAGTCCAGGGGCATGAATAATTTCTGAAGGCCCTGTGCGTGTTTCTTTTAGTGATGGGATCATAGTATGTTGTATCTTAAACAGTTCAAAAGATAGAGCCACATGTGTAGGAAGAAAATAAACCTCATCTAACAGAAACCACTCTGTTTATTACAACCTCATCTAACAGAAACCACTCTGTTTGTTACAACCTCATCTAACAGAAACCACTCTGTTTATTACAACCTCATCTAACAGAAACCACTCTGTTTGTTACAACCTCATCTAACAGAAACCACTCTGTTTATTACAACCTCATCTAACAGAAACCACTCTGTTTATTACAACCTCATCTAACAGAAACCACTCTGTTTATTACAACCTCATCTAACAGAAACCACTCTATTTATTACAACCTCATCTAACAGAAACCACTCTGTTTATTACAACCTCATCTAACAGAAACCAATCTGTTTATTACAACCTCATCTAACAGAAACCACTCTGTTTATTACAACCTCATCTAACAGAAACCACTCTGTTTATTACAACCTCATCTAACAGAAACCACTCTGTTTGTTACAACCTCATCTAACAGAAACCACTCTGTTTATTACAACCTCATCTAACAGAAACCACTCTGTTTATTACAACCTCATCTAACAGAAACCACTCTGTTTGTTACAACCTCATCTAACAGAAACCACTCTGTTTATTACAACCTCATCTAACAGAAACCACTCTGTTTGTTACAACCTCATCTAACAGAAAACACTCTGTTTATTACAACCTCATCTAACAGAAACCACTCTGTTTATTACAACCTCATCTAACAGAAACCACTCGGTTTGTTACAACATTTACATTTACATTTAAGTCATTTAGCAGACGCTCTTATCCAGAGCGACTTACAAATTGGTGCATTCACCTTATGACATCCAGTGGAACAGTCACTTTACAATAGTGCATCTAAATCTTAAAGGGAGGGGGTGAGAGGGATTACTTATCCTATCCTAGGTATTCCTTAAAGAGGTGGGGTTTCAGGTGTCTCCGGAAGGTGGTGATTGACTCCGCTGTCCTGGCGTCGTGAGGGAGTTTGTTCCACCATTGGGGGGCCAGAGCAGCGAACAGTTTTGACTGGGCTGAGCGGGAGCTGTACTTCCTCAGTGGTAGGGAGGCGAGCAGGCCAGAGGTGGATGAACGCAGTGCCCTTGTTTGGGTGTAGGGCCTGATCAGAGCCTGGAGGTACTGAGGTGCCGTTCCCCTCACAGCTCCGTAGGCAAGCACCATGGTCTTGTAGCGGATGCGAGCTTCAACTGGAAGCCAGTGGAGAGAACGGAGGAGCGGGGTGACGTGAGAGAACTTGGGAAGGTTGAACACCAGACGGGCTGCGGCGTTCTGGATGAGTTGAAGGGGTTTAATGGCACAGGCAGGGAGCCCAGCCAACAGCGAGTTGCAGTAATCCAGACGGGGGATGACAAGTGCCTGGATTAGGACCTGCGCCGCTTCCTGTGTGAGGCAGGGTCGTACTCTGCGGATGTTGTAGAGCATGAACCTACAGGAACGGGCCACCGCCTTGATGTTGGTTGAGAACGACAGGGTGTTGTCCAGGATCACGCCAAGGTTCTTAGCGCTCTGGGAGGAGGACACAATGGAGTTGTCAACCGTGATGGCGAGATCATGGAACGGGCAGTCCTTCCCCGGGAGGAAGAGCAGCTCCGTCTTGCCGAGTTCAGCTTGAGGTGGTGATCCGTCATCCACACTGATATGTCTGCCAGACATGCAGAGATGCGATTCGCCACCTGGTCATCAGAAGGGGGAAAGGAGAAGATTAATTGTGTGTCGTCTGCATAGCAATGATAGGAGAGACCATGTGAGGTTATGACAGAGCCAAGTGACTTGGTGTATAGCGAGAATAGGAGAGGGCCTAGAACAGAGCCCTGGGGGACATCAGTGGTGAGAGCGCGTGGTGAGGAGACAGATTGTCGCCACGCCACCTGGTAGGAGCGACCTGTCAGGTAGGACGCAATCCAAGCGTGGGCCACGCCGGAGATGCCCAACTCGGAGAGGGTGGAGAGGAGGATCTGATGGTTCACAGTATCAAAGGCAGCCGATAGGTCTAGAAGGATGAGAGCAGAGGAGAGAGAGTTAGCTTTAGCAGTGCGGAGTGCCTCCGTGATACAGAGGAGAGCAGTCTCAGTTGAATGACTAGTCTTGAAACCTGACTGATTTGGATCAAGAAGGTCATTTAGAGAGAGATAGCGGGAGAGCTGGCCAAGGACGGCACGTTCAAGAGTTTTGGAGAGAAAAGAAAGAAGGGATACTGGTCTGTAATTGTTGACATCGGAGGGATCCAGTGTAGGTTTTTTAAGAAGGGGTGCAACTCTCGCTCTCTTGAAGACGGAAGGGACGTAGCCAGCGGTCAGGGATGAGCGAGGTGAGGTAAGGGAGAAGGTCTCCGGAAATGGTCTGGAGAAGAGAGGAGGGGATGGGGTCAAGCGGGCAGGTTGTTGGGCAGCCGGCCGTCACAAGACGCGAGATTTCATCTGGAGAGAGGGGAGAAAGAGGTCAGAGCACAGGGTAGGACAGTGTGAGCAGAACCAGCGGTGTCGTTTGACTTAGCAAACGAGGATCGGATGTCGTCGACCTTCTTTTCAAAATGGTTGACGAAGTCATCTGCAGAGAGGGAGGAGGGGGGGGGATTCAGGAGGGAGGAGAAGGTGGCAAAGAGCTTCCTAGGGTTAGAGGCAGATGGTTGGAATTTAGAGTGGTAGAAAGTGGCTTTAGCAGCAGAGACAGAGGAGGAAAATGTAGAGAGGAGGGAGTGAAAGGATGCCAGGTCCGCAGGGAGGCGAGTTTTCCTCCATTTCCGCTCGGCTGCCCGGAGCCCTGTTCTGTGAGCTCGCAATGAGTCATCGAGCCACGGAGCGGGAGGGGAGGACCGAGCCGGCCTGGAGGATAGGGGACATAGAGAGTCAAAGGATGCAGAGAGGGAGGAGAGGAGGGTTGAGGAGGCAGAATCAGGAGATAGGTTGGAGAAGGTTTGAGCAGAGGGAAGAGATGATAGGATGGAAGAGGAGAGAGTAGCGGGGGAGAGAGAGCGAAGGTTGGGACGGCGCGATACCATCCGAGTAGGGGCAGTGTGGGAGGTGTTGGATGAGAGCGAGAGGGAAAAGGATACAAGGTAGTGGTCGGAGACTTGGAGGGGAGTTGCAATGAGGTTAGTGGAAGAACAGCATCTAGTAAAGATGAGGTCGAGCGTATTGCCTGCCTTGTGAGTAGGGGGGAAGGTGAGAGGGTGAGGTCAAAAGAGGAGAGGAGTGGAAAGAAGGAGGCAGAGAGGAATGAGTCAAAGGTAGACGTGGGGAGGTTAAAGTCGCCCAGAACTGTGAGAGGTGAGCCGTCCTCAGGAAAGGAGCTTATCAAGGCATCAAGCTCATTGATGAACTCTCCGAGGGAACCTGGAGGGCGATAAATGATAAGAATGTTAAGCTTGAAAGGGCTGGTAACTGTGACAGCATGGAATTCAAAGGAGGCGATAGACAGATGGGTAAGGGGAGAAAGAGAGAATGACCACTTGGGAGAGATGAGGATCCCGGTGCCACCACCCCGCTGACCAGAAGCTCTCGGGGTGTGCGAGAACACGTGGGCGGACGAAGAGAGAGCAGTAGGAGTAGCAGTGTTGTCTGTGGTGATCCATGTTTCCGTCAGTGCCAAGAAGTCGAGGGACTGGAGGGAGGCATAGGCTGAGATGAACTCTGCCTTGTTGGCCGCAGATCGGCAGTTCCAGAGGCTACCGGAGACCTGGAACTCCACGTGGGTCGTGCGCGCTGGGACCACCAGATTAGGGTGGCCGCGGCCACGCGGTGTGGAGCGTTTGTATGGTCTGTGCAGAGAGGAGAGAACAGGGATAGACAGACACATAGTTGACAGGCTACAGAAGAGGCTACGCTAATGCAAAGGAGATTGGAATGACAAGTGGACTACACGTCTCGAATGTTCAGAAAGTTAAGTTTACGTAGCAAGAATCTTATTGACTAAAATTATTAAAATGATACAGTACTGCTGAAGTAGGCTAGCTGGCAGTGGGTGCGTTGTGGCACTACACTAATCAAGTCGTTCCGTTGAGTGTAATAGTTTCGACAGTGCTGCTATTCGGGGGCTAGCTGGCTAGCTAGCAGTGTTGTTTACGTTACGTTGCGTTAAAAGAACGACAATAGCTGGCTAGCTAACCTAGAAAATCGCTCTAGACTACACAATTATCTTTCATACAAAGACGGCTATGTAGCTAGCTATGTAGCTAGCTACGATCAAACAAATCAAACCGTTGTACTGTAATGAAATAAAATGAAAATGTGATACTACCTGTGAATGCGACCGGGTTGTTGAGTCTATTCGGTAGTCGTTGGCTGTTGGCTAGCTGTTGGCTAGCTAGCAGAGTCTCCTACGTTAAGGACGACAAATAGCTGGCTAGCTAACCTCGGTAAATTAAGATAATCACTCTAAGACTACACACTCTAAACTACACAATTATCTTGGATACGAAGACAGCAAAGACAGCTATGTAGCTAGCTAACACTACACTAATCAAGTCGTTCAGTTGAGTGTAATAGTTTCTCCAGTGCAGCTAATCAGTGGACGTTAGCTAGCTGGCTAGTGAAGACTACGTTAGGACGGCGAAATACGATAATTACGCAATTATCTTTGATACAAAGACGGCTATGTAGCTAGCTAAGAAGAAATTGCTAAGATTAGACAAATCAAACCGTTGTGCTATAATGAAATGTAATGAAATGTAATGAAAAAGTTATACTACCTGCGGAGCGAAGTGCCGATGCGACCGCTCGCTCCAACCCGGAAGTACCCAACTCATCTAACAGAAACCACTCTGTTTGTTACAACCTCATTTAACAGAAACCACTCTGTTTATTACAACCTCATCTAACAGAAACCACTCTGTTTGTTACAACCTCATCTAACATAAACCACTCTGTTTGTTACAACCTCATCTAACAGAAACCACTCTGTTTGTTACAACCTCATCTAACATAAACCACTCTGTTTATTACAACCTCATCTAACAGAAACCACTCTGTTTGTTACAACCTCATCTAACAGTTTTTGTTACAACCTCATCTAACAGAAACCACTCTGTTTATTACAACCTCATCTAACATAAACCACTCTGTTTATTACAACCTCATCTAACATCTAATTACAGAAACCCACTCTGTTTGTTACAACCTCATCTAACAGAAACCACTCTGTTTATTACAACCTCATCTAACATAAACCACTCTGTTTATTACAACCTCATCTAACAGAAACCACTCTGTTTGTTACAACCTCATCTAACAGAAACCACTCTGTTTGTTACAACCTCATCTAACAGAAACCACTCTGTTTATTACAACCTCATCTAACAGAAACCACTCTGTTTATTACAACCTCATCTAACAGAAACCACTCTGTTTATTACAACCTCATCTAACAGAAACCACTCTGTTTATTACAACCTCATCTAACAGAAACCACTCTGTTTATTACAACCTCATCTAACAGAAACCACTCTGTTTGTTACAACCTCATCTAACAGAAACCACTCTGTTTGTTACAACCTCATCTAACAGAAACCACTCTGTTTGTTACAACCTCATCTAACAGAAACCACTCTGTTTATTACAACCTCATCTAACAGAAACCACTCTGTTTATTACAACCTCATCTAACAGAAACCACTCTGTTTATTACAACCTCATCTAACAGAAACCACTCTGTTTATTACAACCTCATCTAACAGAAACCACTCTGTTTGTTACAACCTCATCTAACAGAAACCACTCTGTTTGTTACAACCTCATCTAACAGAAACCACTCTGTTTATTACAACCTCATCTAACAGAAACCACTCTGTTTATTACAACCTCATCTAACATAAACCACTCTATTTATTACAACCTCATCTAACATAAACCACTCTGTTTATTACAACCTCATCTAACAGAAACCACTCTGTTTGTTACAACCTCATCTAACAGAAACCACTCTGTTTGTTACAACCTCATCTAACAGAAACCACTCTGTTTATTACAACCTCATCTAACAGAAACCACTCTGTTTATTACAACCTCATCTAACAGAAACCACTCTGTTTGTTACAACCTCATCTAACAGAAACCACTCTGTTTATTACAACCTCATCTAACAGAAACCACTCTGTTTATTACAACCTCATCTAACAGAAACCACTCTGTTTGTTACAACCTCATCTAACAGAAACCACTCTGTTTATTACAACCTCATCTAACAGAAACCAATCTGTTTATTACAACCTCATCTAACAGAAACCACTCTGTTTGTTACAACCTCATCTAACAGAAACCACTCTGTTTATTACAACCTCATCTAACAGAAACCACTCTGTTTATTACATCCTCATCTAACAGAAACCACTCTATGTATTACAACCTCATCTAACAGAAACCACTCTGTTTATTACAACCTCATCTAACAGAAACCAATCTGTTTGTTACAACCTCATCTAACAGAAACCACTCTGTTTATTACAACCTCATCTAACAGAACCACTCTGTTTATTACAACCTCATCTAACAGAAACCACTCTGTTTATTACAACCTCATCTAACAGAAACCACTCTGTTTATTACAACCTCACCTAACAGAAACCACTCTGTTTATTACAACCTCACCTAACAGAAACCACTCTGTTTATTACAACCTCATCTAACAGAAACCACTCTGTTTATTACAACCTCATCTAACAGAAACCACTCTGTTTGTTACAACCTCATCTAACAGAAACCACTCTGTTTGTTACAATCTCATCTAACAGAAACCACTCTGTTTGTTACAACCTCATCTAACAGAAACCACTCTGTTTGTTACAACCTCATCTAACATAAACCACTCTATTTATTACAACCTCATCTAACAGAAACCACTCTGTTTATTACAACCTCATCTAACAGAAACCACTCTGTTTATTACAACCTCATCTAACATAAACCACTCTGTTTATTACAACCTCATCTAACAGAAACCACTATGTTTGTTACAACCTCATCTAACAGAAACCACTCTGTTTGTTACAACCTCATCTAACAGAAACCACTCTGTTTATTACAACCTCATCTAACAGAAACCACTCTGTTTATTACAACCTCATCTAACAGAAACCACTCTGTTTGTTACAACCTCATCTAACAGAAACCACTCTGTTTATTACAACCTCATCTAACAGAAACCACTCTGTTTATTACAACCTCATCTAACAGAAACCACTCTGTTTGTTACAACCTCATCTAACAGAAACCACTCTGTTTATTACAACCTCATCTAACAGAAACCAATCTGTTTATTACAACCTCATCTAACAGAAACCACTCTGTTTGTTACAACCTCATCTAACAGAAACCACTCTGTTTATTACAACCTCATCTAACAGAAACCACTCTGTTTATTACAACCTCATCTAACAGAAACCACTCTATTTATTACAACCTCATCTAACAGAAACCACTCTGTTTATTACAACCTCATCTAACAGAAACCAATCTGTTTGTTACAACCTCATCTAACAGAAACCACTCTGTTTATTACAACCTCATCTAACAGAACCACTCTGTTTATTACAACCTCATCTAACAGAAACCATTCTATTTATTACAACCTCATCTAACAGAAACCACTCTGTTTATTACAACCTCACCTAACAGAAACCACTCTGTTTATTACAACCTCACCTAACAGAAACCAATCTGTTTATTACAACCTCATCTAACAGAAACCACTCTGTTTATTACAACCTCATCTAACAGAAACCACTCTGTTTGTTACAACCTCATCTAACAGAAACCACTCTGTTTGTTACAACCTCATCTAACAGAAACCACTCTGTTTGTTACAACCTCATCTAACAGAAACCACTCTGTTTGTTACAACCTCATCTAACAGAAACCACTCTGTTTGTTACAACCTCATCTAACAGAAACCACTCTGTTTGTTACAACCTCATCTAACAGAAACCACTCTGTTTGTTACAACCTCATCTAACAGAAACCACTCTGTTTATTACAACCTCATCTAACAGAAACCACTCTGTTTTTTACAACCTCGTCTTTACTCTCGCAACCCCATTTCCAAATTGGGCGAGCTCGCGACCCCTATTTCGGGAAACAGCTCAGTAGAATTGTAGTGTCATCAACATATTTTTGGTTTGCCACTATAATACAATCAAAGCCTTCCCAGGGCAGCACCATGTTGTCATGCATTCATCTCATCCACTTTCAGTGATGAAGCCCCTTTTATCTCCTCATCCCCACTGCTGTGCTCAGTCACAGCTGTCAGTTAACCGTCTTTAACCAGAGGTACAGATAGCCCTCCTACCTCACACAACACCACACTGGCTCTTGACCTTAGCTGACCTCACAGACACACACTCCTGTTTGGAGTGGGGTGACCTATCCTCTTGTCCCCTGGGGAGTTTCTGGCCCATCTGCTGTTCTGTCCTGTGTGTGTGTGTATTTTTGCATGCTGCTGGCCACCAGGAACCTACTTGGTGGTGGATGACTGGTATTTTGGCAGCCCTCCCTCTCTCTCGCTCCTTCTTCCCCCCCTCTCTCCTCCCTTCCTCTCTCCGCCTCCCCCCCTCCCTCTCTCCTCCTGCCCCTCCCTCCCTCTCTAATCCCCCTCCCATCTCCCTTCCCCCTCATGTATATCCCTCTCTCCCTCCCTCACCCTCTCCTCCCGCTTCTTCCTCCCTCACTCCCTTCCTCCGTCCTCACACATCGCTATCACACTTCACTCTGCAGGGGGGGCCAGCTAACAGGGGCCACGGTGCCGGGAGAGGGCCCAGCTGTGTGTTCGTCTGCAGTGTGATGCCAATCACACACACACACACACACACACACACACACACTTTCTCTCAGCCTCAGTAATTACACAGGCCAGGCCAGGCCAGGCTAACAGCTGGCTGCATGTGCTGCCTAATGAGCTATACAGGACAATGGGATCATTACTAGAACTCTGTGTTTAGTGCTTTATGTATTTTTGCATCTCTGCATTGAGCTGTTTCATTGAAGCAAAGGGTTGGCCCGATTTGACAGATTGTGTGTGTGTGCACATTGCTAGACATGACTGCTTTGTTGACCTGATAGCCAGCGAGGTGAAACAAGTAGTCTCACCAACAGCACACATGCAGAAACATTATTGTGTAAGGGGAAGCTGGTTTGATGTTGACAATGTGTTTTTCTGTGTGCCTAATACACCAGATATTGTTGTTGTGGGGGGAAGGGGGAGGTGCTCATTTTATGGCTTCATGGATCAGGCCTTTGTCGAGAAGCTACTTAAATACCAGCCCCTCGTGGCATGTTTGGAGAGCCTCAGGTGTAGGTGAAAGCTGGTGGCGCTGGTATTTGGCAGTCTCGGCCACGTACACAGGCTTGCGGTGCTTGGCCTCCAGATTGCGGGCCTGCTCTGTTTCAGCTTCTCCAAGCAGCCTAGCTGATTGGAGAATGAGGTGCTTTCTGTACCCTTCAACTTCAAATCAAATTCATTTATAAAGCCCTTTTTACATCAGCCGATGTCACAAAGTGCTATACAGAAACCCAGCCTAAAACCCCAAACAGCAAGCAATGCAGGTGTAGAAGCACGGTGGCTAGGAAAAACTCTCTAGGAAGGCAGGAACCTAGGAAGAAACCTAGAGAGGAACCAGGCTATGAGGGGTGGTCAGTCCTCTTCTGGTTGTGCCGGGTGGAGATTATAACAGGACATGGCCAAGATGTTCAAACATTCATAGATGACCAGCAGGGTCAAATAATAATAATCACAGTGGTTGTAGAGGGTGCAACAGGTCAGCACCTCAGGAGTAAATGTCAGTTTGGCTTTTCATAGCCAATCATTCAGAGTTAGAGACAGCAGGTGCGGTAGAGAGAGGGAGTCAAAAACAACAGGAACTGGACAAGGTAGCACGTCTGGTGAACAGGGCAAAGTTCCATAGCAGTAGGCAGAACAGTTGAAACTGGAGCAGCAGCATGACCAGGTGGACTGGGGACTGCAAGGAGTCATCAGGCCAGGTAGTCCTGAGGCATGGTCCCAGGGCTTAGGTCCTCTGGTATGGGAGGGAGAGGGAAGGAGAGAGAGAATTAGAGGGAGCATACTTAAATTCACACAGGACACCGGATAGAATAGGAGAAATACTTCAGACATAACAGACTGACCCTAGCACAGCAACACACACTATTGCAGCATAAATACTGGAGGCTGAGACAGGAGGGGTCAGGAGACACTCCGATACCCCCGGACAGGGCCAAACAGGCAGGATATAACCCCACCCATTTATCCAAAGCACAGCCCCCACACCCTACAGGGACCGTGTGTGTGTGTGTGTGTGTGTGTGTGTGTGTGTGTGTGTGTGTGTGTGTGTGTGTGTGTGTGTGTGTGTGTGTGTGTGTGTGTGTGTGTGTGTGTGTGTGTGTGTGTGTGTGTGTGTGTGTGTGTGTGTGTGTGTGTGTGTGTGTGTGTGTGTGTGTGTGTGTGTGCGCGTGCGTCTTGGAGTGTGAGTGTGTCCAGTCCAGTGAGTGTGCAAAGTGTCCGGGTAGGCATTTGATTAACTGTTCAGCAGTCTTATGGCTTGGGGATAGAAGCTGTTGTTGGATGCCAAGCAGTTGCCATACCAAGCGGTGATGCAGCCAGTCAAGATGCTCAAACTTAATGATGGTCTTAGAGTCGTACGCGGCCACAGAGCCATGGGTGAAGAGGAGGTACAGGAGGGGACTGAGCACTCACCCCTGAGGGGCCCCTGTGTTGAGGGTCAGCGTTGCAGATGTGTTATTGCCTACTCTCACCACCTGGGAGTGCCCCGTCAGGAATTCCAGGATCCAGTTGCAGAGGGAGGTGTTCAGTCCCAGGGTCCTGAGCGTAGTGATGAGCTCTGAGGGCATTATGGTGTTAAATGCTGAGCCTCCTTACATAGGCGTTTCTCTTATCCAGAGGGCAGTGTGGAGTTCAATAGGGATAGCGTCTGTGGATCTGTTGGGATGGTATGCGAATTGGAGTGAGTCCAGGGTGTCTGGGATGATGGTGTTGATGTGAGCCATGACCAGACTTTCAAAGCATTTCATGGCTACAGATGTGAGTGATACAGGGCGATAGTTATTTAGGCAGGTTACCTTGGTGTTCATGGGCACAGGGACTATGGTGGTCTGCTTGAAACATGTAGGTATTACAGACTGGGTCAGGGAGACATTGAAAATGTAATTGAAGACACTTGCCAGCTGGTCAGAGTACCCATCCTAGTAATCCATCTGGCCCCACAGTCTTGTGAATGATAACCTGATTTAAAGGTCTTATTCGGCTAGGGCGAACGAGATCACAGTTGTCCGGAACAGCTGGTGCTCTCATGCATAGTTCAGTATTGCTTGCCTCGAAGCGCCCATAAAGTAAATTTGTTTACTTATTTATTTAACCTTTATTTAACTAGACAAGTCAGAACAAATTCATATTAACAATGACGGTCTACCCCGGCCAAACCTGGACGACGCTGGGCCAATTGTGTGCTGCCATATGGGACTCCCAATCACGGCCGGAAGTGATTCAGCCTGGATTTGAACCAGGGACTGTAGTGATGCCTCTTGCACTGAGATGCAGTGCCTTAGACCGCTGTGCCACTCGTCTGTTAGGTTCGTGTAACTGGGCAGTTTGTGGCTGCGTTCCCCTTTGTAATCCGGGATAGTTTGCAAGCCACATCCGATGTGCGCCAGAGCCGGCGTAGTGGACTTCAGGAAACAGCAGAGGGAACACCCCCCTATCCACATCGACGGGACAGCAGTGGAGAGGGTAGTAAGTTAAGTTCCTCGGCGTTCACATCACGGACAAACTGAATTGGTCCACCCACATAGACAGCGTGGTGAAGAAGGCGCAGCAGCGCCTCTTCAATCTCAGGAGGCTGAAGAAATTTGGCTTGTCACCAAAAGCACTCACAAACGTTTACTGATGCACAATCGAGAGCATCCCGTCGGGCTGTATCACCGCCTGGTACAGCAACTGCTCCCCCTACAACCGTAAGGCTCTCCAGAGGGTAGTGAGGTCTGCACAACGCATCACCTGGGGAAAACTACCTGCCCTCCAGGACAGCTACACCACCTGATGTCACAGGAAGGCCATAAAGATCATTAATTACAACAATCACCTTAGCCACTGCCTGGTCACCCCACTATCATCCAGAAGGCGAGGTCAGTACAAGTGCATCAAAGCAGGGACCGAGAGACTGAAAAACAGCTTCTATCTCAAGGCCATGTGGCTGCTGCCAACATACTGACTCAACTCCAGCCACTTTAATAATGGAAAAATGTATGTAAAAATGTACTACTAGCCACTTTAAACAATGCCACTTCATATAATGTTTAATACCCTACATTACTCATCTCATACAGTGCCTTGCGAAAGTATTCGGCCCCCTTGAACTTTGCGACCTTTTCCACATTTCAGGCTTCAAACATAAAGATATAAAACTGTATTTTTTTTGTGAAGAATCAACAAGTGGGACACAATCATGAAGTGGAATGACATTTATTGGATATTTCAAACTTTTTTAACAAATCAAAAACTAAAAGATTGGGCATGCAAAATTATTGAGCGAGTCACTGGTACTTCCTGTTTGAGTTTTTGCTTGTATGCAGGAATCAGGAGGATAGAGTTATGGTCAGATTTGCCAAATGGAGGATGGGGAAGAGCTTTGTATGCGATTCAGTGTGTAGAGTAAAGGTGGTCTAGAGTTTTGTCGGGTCTGGTTGCACAGGTGACATGCTGGTAAAAATGGAGTGAAATGTATGTTAGTTTCCCTGCATTAAAAACCCCGGCCACTTGGAGCGAAACATCTGTTTGCTTATGGCCCTATACAGCTCGTTGAGTGGTGCCTTAGTACCAGCACTCTCTCCATCCTTCCTCTCCTCTCTTTCTTACACTCCCCCATCCCTGCTGACAGAAGGGAAGGAGACAATGGGTGAGATTAAAATACATTTTTCAGAAAATAGCTATTCCTAATGGAATTATGCAAACATGATCGTCATTAGTTCAGCATCACTTTTTTTCTCCACTTTTCACGACAGCAAATATTGTGATCACTTATTAGATTCAATCCGTTTTGATGACTCTATTGTCTCAATAGGTTATATTGTTGTTGGTTCACACTAGATCTGAGTTATACATCAAAACGTTATTAAGACCGTAATTGCTTTGAAAGGGGAGGGCTCCATCTGGAGGGCTTGAGGACATGGTTAGAGGGAGCTCACATATGTTACACAGAGGTTTAAAGGGGAAAATGATGACTCTATATATATATATATATATATATATATATATATATATATATATATATATATATATATATATATATTTTTTTTTTTTTTTCTAGGGAAAAGGGTAGGCCAGTCTGTTTGGAGGATAATTTTGTCCAATGAAAAGATCTCATCCTTCTATCACTGCTTCTTTCCATACATCCCACTCTCTCTGTCTCTGAATGAGCCTCCCCCGGTGTAAGGGAGGTGTTGAACGGCTGGTTAGTTAGTCAGCTAGCCACACCACACCTTCTCCCTCGGGGAGTCATTAGCCTGGGCGGCAGGGGTGGAGGGGGGCAGGGGAGACCACTCCCTCATATCTTCAATCTCTCGCTCTCTCGCTTTCTTTCTTTCTCTCTCGATTCAATTCATTTCTTTCTCTCTGTCTTTCCCTCTCTCTTTCTACAAATGCTTTCAGGCCACTCTCTCCTATTTTATTTCCCTTCCTTTCTCGACAAGAATGACCAGCATCTGCTCTCTCCTCTGCATCAAGTACAGGTAGGTAGACATACTGATAGGGGGAACGTCAGTAGACATACTGGTAGGGGGAACGTCACTAGACATACTGATAGGGGGAACGTCACTAGACATACTGATAGGGGGAACGTCACTAGACATACTGATAGGGGGAACGACACTAGACATACTGGTTGGGGAACGTCACTAGACATACTGATAGGGGGAATGTCAGTAGACATACTGGTAGGGGGAACGTCAGTAGACATACTGGTAGTGGGAACGTCAGTAGACATACTGATAGGGGAACGTCACTAGACATACTGGTAGGGGGAACATCAGTAGACATACTGGTAGGGGAACATCAGTAGACATATTGGTAGGGGGAACATCAGTAGACATACTGATAGGGGGAACATCAGTAGACATATTGGTAGGGGGAATGTCAGTAGACATACTGGTAGGGGGAATGTCAGTAGACATACTGATAGGGGGAACGTCACTAGACATACTGGTAGGGGGAACGTCAGTAAACATACTGGTAGGGGGAATGTCAGTAGACATACTGGTAGGGGGAACATCCGTAGAGCGCTAAGAACCTTGGCGTGATCCTGGACAACAGCCTGTCGTTCTCAACTAACATCAAGGCGGTGGCCCGTTCCTGTAGGTTCATGCTCTACAATATCCGCAGAGTACGACCCTGCCTCACACAGGAAGCGGCGCAGGTCCTAATGCAGGCACTTGTCATCTCCCGTCTGGATTACTGCAACTCGCTGTTGGCTGGGCTCCCTGCCTGTGCCATTAAACCCCTACAACTCATCCAGAACGCCGCAGCCCGTCTGGTGTTCAACCTTCCCAAGTTCTCTCACGTCACCCCGCTCCTCCGCTCTCTCCACTGGCTTCCAGTTGAGAGAGTTCCAAACTCCCTCACGACGCCAGGACAGCGGAGTCAATCACCACCTTCCGGAGACACCTGAAACCCCACCTCTTTAAGGAATACCTAGGATAGGATAAGTAATCCTTCTCACCCCCCCCCCTTTAAGATTTAGATGCACTATTGTAAAGTGACTGTTCTACTGGATGTCATAAGGTGAATGCACCAATTTGTAAGTCGCTCTGGATAAGAGCGTCTGCTAAACGACTTAAATGTAATGTAAATGTAGATTTAACATACTGGTAGGGGAACGTCACTAGACATACTGTAGGGGGGGTTTCAACGTCAGTGGAACAACCACTTTACAATAGACATACTGGTAGGGGGAATGTAACTAGACATCCTGGTAGGGGGAATGTCACTAGACACACTGGTCCAGGGGGAACATCAGTAGACATACTGGTAGGGGGAACATCAGTAGACATACTGGTAGGGGGAACATCACTAGACATACTGATAGGGGGAACATCAGTAGACATACTGGTAGGGGGAACATCAGTAGACATACTGGTAGGGGGAACATCAGTAGACATACTGGTAGGGAGAACGTCAGTAGACATACTGGTAGGGGGAACATCAGTAGACATACTAGTAGGGGGAACCGAGGTAGGAAAAGCTGGTGTATAGGGCATGGATTTGTTTCTGTGTGAGGTCAGATAGTGACCCCTGCCACTGCAGTAGGCTGCAACACTCCTTTTCTCCTCGTTGTCGGTCTTCCCTTCTCTCTCAGGCTTCTACTGACATTCCCCCTACCAGTATGTTTACAGGAGGCTGTGCGTGTTTACAGGAAGGTGTGCGCATTTACAGGAGGCTGTGTGTGTGTGTTTACATACTGGAGGCATCAGTAGACATACTGGTAGGGGAACATCAGTAGACATACTGGAGGCTGTCACGACATACTGGTAGGAGGCTGTAGACGCGTTTCAGTAGACATACTAGTAGGCTGTGCGCGTTTACAGGAGGTTGTGCGGGTTTACAGGAGGCTGTGCGTGTTTACAGGAGGCTGTGCGTGTTTACATGAGGCTGCGTGTTTACAGGAGGCTGTGTGTGTTTACAGGAGGCTGTGCGTGTTTACATGAGGCTGTGTGTGTTTACATGAGGCTGTGCGTGTTTACAGGAGGATGTGCGTGTTTACATGAGGCTGTGCATGTTTACAGGAGGCTGTGCGTGTTTACATGAGGCTGTGCGTGTTTACAGGAGGCTGTGCGTGTTTACAGGAGGCTGTGCGTGTTTACAGGAGGCTGTGCGTGTTTACATGAGGCTGTGTGTTTTTACATGAGGCTGTGTGTGTTTACAGGAGGCTGTGCGTGTTTACATGAGGCTGTGCGCGTTTACAGGAGGCTGTGCGCGTTTACAGGAGGCTGTGTGTGTGTGTTTACAGGAGGCTGTGCGCGTTTACAGGAGGCTGTGCTCGTTTACAGGAGGCTGTGCGCGTTTACACGAGGCTGTGCGCGTTTACAGGAGGCTGTGCGGGTTTACTGGAGGCTGTGTGCGTTTACATGAGGCTGTGCGTGTTTACATGAGGCTGTGCGCGTTTACAGGAGGCTGTGCGCGTTTACAGGAGGCTGTGTGTGTGTGTTTACAGGAGGCTGTGTGCGTTTACAGGAGGCTGTGCGGGTTTACAGGAGGCTGTGCGGGTTTACAGGAGGCTGTGCGGGTTTACAGGAGGCTGTGCGGGTTTACTGGAGGCTGTGTGCGTTTACAGGAGGCTGTGCGGGTTTACAGGAGGCTGTGCGTGTGTGTGCGTGTACCTTATTCCAGCATGGTGTTGTTGTGTACTCTGGTGGTCATCATCTATTGAGTCATTACTGTGTGAGCGGCAGGAAGCCTCGTGGTTAAGACCGTTGGGTCATTGACCAAAAGGTCGCTGGTTTCGAATCCCCAAGCCAACTATGTGACAAATCTGCCGACGTGCCCTTGAGCAAGGCTCTGAACTGTATTTGCTCCCCCTAATTTGCTCTAGATAAGTGTCTGCTAAATTACTAAAATGTCAAATGTAAATAATATCAGCAGGCTTGTAAATAGGGCTGGTTCTAACCACCCTGGGCATTTGATCAGTAATGTAACTGCCAGCTCTGTCTGTGTAATTATATTCACCACCTTGCTGCTAACAACAACCTGAGAATGATGCCGATATGTTGTGTTAATACTAGAGGTCTTTTTCGGGTCCAAAAAGTTGGACCAGTTCTGAAATGGACCTGGGGCCTTCCCACCTGGACCCAATTTGCCCAAATAAATGTTTATAGAGAGAGAGACCTGTTACGAACAGACCAGAGGAAAACTACACCTGTTCCCTATAGACCTGGTCGGATCCAGATCCGGGCCTATCCGAGTGCCAATTTGTGTTAGCTAAAACGGATACAATGATGTCGTTATAATGACAACTGTGTACGGGAAGGACCAAGCAGGCATGAGAGACAATTGATTAGGGTGAAGTGCAATTATTAGGAGGTTTATTTTGGCAAACTTAGTTTTTATTACAAAGTTAGAGAAATCAATAACCATAGTGCATAAAAATAGTAATTAAAGGTCTGTAAATGAATAAAAGTAAAATGTGCTAATGCCTCAAACGTATAAAGGTAAATGTATAACTGCTGTCTACAGAGTGAGTAACTCAAATGAAGGGTTACCTGTATTCATTACGCCAGATTCTGTTGCAAAACCGTTCTTAAATGGAATTAAACGAAGAACCTACAGTTGAAGTCGGAAGTATACATACACCTTAGCCAACTACATTTCAACTCAGTTTTTCACAATTCCTAACATTTAATCCTAGTCAAAATTCCCTGTTTTAGGTCCGTTAAGATCACCACTTCTATTTTAAGAATGTGAAATGTCAGAATAATAGTAGAGAGAATGATTTATTTCAGCTTTTATTTCTTTCATCACATTCCAGAAATGTACATACACTCAATTAGTATTTGGTAACATTGCCTTTAAATTGTTTAACTTGGGTCAAATGTTGTGGGTGGCCTTCCACAAGCTTCCCACAATGTTGGGTGAATTTTGGCACATTCGTCCTGACAGAGCTGGTGTAACTGAGTCGGATTTGTAGGCCTCTGCTCGCATACGCTTTTTCAGTTCTGCCCACAACCTTTCGAAAGGATTGAGGTCAGGGCTTTGTGATGGCCACTCGAATACCTTGACTTTGTGGTCCTTAAACCATTTTGCCACAACTTTAGAAGTATGCTTGGGGTCATTGTCCATTTGGAAGACCCATTTGTGACCAAGCTTTAACTTCCTGACTGATGTCTTAAGATGTTGCTTCAATATATCCACATAATTTTCCTCTTCATGATGACATCTATTTTGTAAAGTACACCAGTCCCTCCTGCAGAAAAGCAGCCCCACAACATGATGCCTCCACCCCCGTGCTTCACGGTTGGGATGGTTGTTCTTCAGCTTGCAAGCTTCCCCCTTTTTCCTCCAAACATAACGATGGTCATTATGACCAAACAGTTCTATTTTTGTTTCATCAGACCAGAGGACATTTCTCCAAAAAGTATGATCTTTGTCCCCATGTGCAGTTCAGTTGCAAACCGTAGTCTGGCTTTTTTATGGCGGTTTTGGAGCAGTGGCTTCTTCCTTGCAGAGCGGCCTGTCAGATTATGTTGATATAGGACTCGTTTTACTGTGGATATAGATACTTTTGTACCCGTTTCCTCCAGCATCTTCACATGGTCCTTTGCTGTCGTTCTGGAATTTGTTTTCACTTTTTGCACCAAAGTACGTTCATCTCCAGGAGACAGAACGCGTCTCCTCCCTGAGCAGTATGACAGCTGCATGATCCCATGGTGTTTATACTTGTGTATTATTGTTTGTGCAGATGAACTTGGTACCATCAGGGGTTTGAAAATTGCTCTCAAGGATGAACCAGAGTTGTGGAGTTCTACAAAAAAAAATCTGAGGTCTTGGCTGATTTCTTTTGCTTTTCCCATGATGTCAAGCAAAGAGGCACTGTTTGAAGGTAGGCCTTGAAATACATCCACAGGTACACCTCCAATTGACTCAAATGATGTCAATTTGCCTATCAGAAGCTTCTCAAGCCATGACATAATTTTCTGGAATTTACCAAGCTGTTTAAAGGCACAATCAACTTAGTGTATGTAAACTTCTGAATTATGATACAGTGAATTATAAGTTAAATAATCTGTCTGGAAACAATTGTTGGAAAAACGACTTGTGTCATGCACAAAGTAGATGTCCCAACGGACTTGCCAAAACTATAGTTTGTTAACAAGAAATTTGTGGAGTGGTTGAAAAACGACTTTTAATGACTCCAACCTAAGTGTATGTAAACGTCCGACTTCAACTGTACCTGTATTTGTCCAATAGAAACTCTGGTTGTAGTAGCAGAATGTTCCGTTTGCAGCTGTTTGGACCAATGATTACACCCCTGAAGCCATAAGGTTAGCTCACAGAATATAACGGCAGTGGTAGGCTACAAAGACACACATCATTTATCAAGGATCTATAACAAAACATGTTTTGCATTAACATGATAGTTTTAAATATACAGCACCAGTTTTGCACACGTTTGGCATTCTCTCAACCTGCTTAATGAGGTAGTCACATGGAATGCATTTAAATTAACAGGCGTGCCTTGTTAAAACATTATTTTGGAATTTAATTCCTTTATAATGCATTTGAGCCAATCAGTTGTGTTGTGACAAGGTATGGTGTGGTATACAGAAGATTGCCCAATTTGGTTAAAGACGAAGTCCATATTATGGCAAGAACTGATTAAATAAGCAAAGAGAAAGGACATCCATCATTTCCTTAAGGCATGAAGGGCAGTCAGTCCGGAAAATGTGAAAGTTTCTTCAAGTGCAGTCGCAAAAAACATGAAGCGCTATGACAAAACTGGCTCTCATGAGGACCGCCACAAGAATGGAAGACCCAGAGTTATCTCTGCTGCAGATGATAAGTTCGTTAGAGTGACCAGCCTCAGATATCGGCAATTTACTGCACCTTAAATTGCAGCCCAAATAAATGCTTCACAGTTCAAGTAACAGACACGTCTCAACATCAACTGTTCAGAGGATACTGTGTGAATCAGGCCTTCATGGTCAAATTTCTGCAATGAAACCACTACTAAAGGACACCAATAAGAAGAACAAACTTGCCTGGGCCAAGAAACATGAGCAATGGATATTAGACCGGTGGAAATATATCCTTTGTTCTGATGTGTCCAAATTTAAGATTTTTGGTACCAACAAACATCTCTTTGTGAGACGCAGAGTTGTTGAAAGGATGATCTCTGCATGTGTGGTTCCCACCGTGGAGCATGGAAGAGGAGGTGTGATGGTGCTTTGCTGGTGACACTGTCGTGATTTATTTAGAATTCAATGCACATTTAACCAGCATGGCTACCACAGGCTTATGCAGCAATACGCCAACCCATCTGGTTTGTGCTTAGTGGGACTATCATTTGTTTTTCAACAGGACAATGACCCAAAACACACCTCCAGGCGGTGTAAGGGCTATTTGACCAAGAAGGAGAGTGATGGAGTGCTCGATCAGATGACCTGGCCTCCACAATCCCCCGACCTCAACCCATTTAAGATGGTTTGGGATGAGTTGGACCGCAGAGTAAAGAAAAAGCAGCCAACAAGTGCTCAGCATATGTTGGAGCTCCTTCAAGCCTGTTGAAAAAGCATTCCAGGTGAAGCTGGTTGAGAGAATGCCAAGAGTGTGCAAAGCTGTCATCAAGGCAAAGGTTGGCTACATTGAAGAATCCAAAATATAAATCTATATTTTGATTTGTTTAACATTTTTACATCATCATCATTCCATATGTGTTAATTCATAGTTTTGATGTCTTCACCATTATTCTACAATGTATAAAATAGTAAAAATAAAGAAAAACTCTTGAACGCTTAAACGTCTTTCCATGGAAATACATGGGTAGCTATGAAAAAGACCTCCCCCCCAATAGTGACCGAGGATCGCTATTGGGCGATGTAGGCTTGTACACACTCTGTCTGTGTGGTTACAGTAGGCTCACCTATGTCAATGGTTTTAGGAACAGCAGTAACATCAGGCAGGATTTAGGCTACCAACTGCCTAGCCAGTTGTAGCTCAATCTTCGGTACAATGATCACGTTCCCGCACTGACTGACTGTGTGGAGGCTCATTGATTTAACGTTACGTTAGCCTACATGCTACACATGCAAAGCTATATTAGCTACGACTTAGCGTTCTTTGTGCAGCTTCAAATGTTGAACAAAGTTGGAAGTTGTTGCGCCTCCGTCTGTCATTTTCTTCCTGCATGTTTTGCAACTTGCAATCAGTTTTTTGTTGATACAGCGTCGTCTTTATATCCGACAATAATCATTTGGTGTATCATCTTTCCAAGGGCTCCGACTGAATTCACCCACCGACATTCCTCTGCACTGCCACACACAACTTTTCCTCCGCTGGCACAATTTGATTGGCTGCTGTCCGATTCAAACTGTAATCCGTTAAATGAAGAGTTGATGCGCTGCACACTTTTTTAATAGCTTAATTTTTCATATTTGGGCTTGGAGAGGATATCAAGTCAGGTCGAGTCTGACTCGAGTCCAGGTCATGTGACTGGAGTCCACACCTCTGTTAAAGGCTACACCAGTTGTATTCTGCGTATGTGACAATAACGGTTGATTTGATTTTGATATGTTATGAACCCAATATGTTACAAATTGTTGTACTTAAGATCCCAGAGTGCATATTTAAAGTGCAAAGGTGTATGGCTACATGTGACCATCACAAACTGGTTGCAATCTGGTTTATGTTGTCATTGCCAGCAACTTTACCCACAGAGCTTTATCGATGTGGTACTAATAATTTTCAATTAACTCTGCATCATGTTCCTGTCTTCTGTGTGGTACTGGTGGTGATGTTGGGTTTACTCTCCTCTGTGTGGTACTGGTGGTGATGTTGGGTTTACTCTCCTCTGTGTGGTCTGGTGGTGATGTTGGGTTTACTCACCTCTGTGTGGTCTGGTGGTGATGTTGGGTTTACTCTCTTCTGTGTGGTCCTGGTGGTGATGTTGGGTTTACTCTCTTCTGTGTGGTCTGGTGGTGATGTTGGGTTTACTCTCCTCTATGTGGTCCTGGTGGTGATGTTGGTTTACTCTCTTCTGTGTGGTCTGGTGGTGATGTTGGGTTTACTCTCCTCTATGTGGTCCTGGTGGTGATGTTGGGTTTACTCTCCTCTGTGTGGTCTGGTGGTGATGTTGGGTTTACTCTCCTCTGTGTGGTACTGGTGGTGATGTTGGGTTTACTCTCTTCTGTGTGGTCTGGTGGTGATGTTGGGTTTACTCTCCTCTGTGTGGTCCTGGTGGTGATGTTGGGTTTACTCTCCTCTGCGTGGTACTGGTGGTGATGTTGGGTTTACTCTCCTCTGTGTGGTCCTGGTGGTGATGTTGGGTTTACTCTCCTCTGTGTGGTCCTGGTGGTGATGTTGGGTTTACTCTCCTCTGTGTGGTCCTGGTGGTGATGTTGGGTTTACTCTCTTCTGTGTGGTCTGGTGGTGATGTTGGGTTTACTCTCCTCTGCGTGGTCCTGGTGGTGATGTTGGGTTTACTCTCCTCTGCGTGGTACTGGTGGTGATGTTGGGTTTACTCTCCTCTGTGTGGTACTGGTGGTGATGTTGGGTTTACTCTCCTCTGTGTGGTACTGGTGGTGATGTTGGGTTTACTCTCCTCTGTGTGGTACTGGTGGTGATGTTGGGTTTACTCTCCTCTGTGTGGTACTGGTGGTGATGTTGGGTTTACTCTCCTCTGTGTGGTACTGGTGGTGATGTTGGGTTTACTCTCCTCTGTGTGGTACTGGTGGTGATGTTGGGTTTACTCTCCTCTGTGTGGTACTGGTGGTGATGTTGGGTTTACTCTCCTCTGTGTGGTACTGGTGGTGATGTTGGGTTTACTCTCCTCTGTGTGGTACTGGTGGTGATGTTGGGTTTACTCTCCTCTGTGTGGTACTGGTGGTGATGTTGGGTTTACTCTCCTCTGTGTGGTACTGGTGGTGATGTTGGGTTTACTCTCCTCTGTGTGGTACTGGTGGTGATGTTACCTCTCCTCTCTTCTGTGTGGTGATGTTGGGCTATCTCTCCTCTTCTGTGTTAATCTACAGGAGGTTTTTCCAGACAGCTCACTTCTATGTGGAGGACAGTAGTTCTCCCAGGGTGGTGGCCAATGAGAACATCCCTGTCATCCCCATTCCAGGTAAGACACACCTTCTTTAACACATCATAACACACATGAGTGCCCAATTCAATCCAACCTGCTTTAGCAATATTTCTGTGTTTACAAACTATAGCCCAACCCCTTCCTGGTAGTTTTTTATAGTAGCCACAACCATTCTGTGACCATTCTCTTGTCAACGTTTTTGTCCACACTCTTTAAGTCAAGCCTTTTTCTTCGTTAGTCATTATCTGCTCTTGTTAAGGATAGGATACATTCTAGTGTGAGTTTAATACCTTTGAATGGGCCAATCTACTTCTATTTTACTCAGTGGCTTACACCCTGAGTGCATGTAAAAGTGCTTGTGACCTGCTCTATTAAGAGTGATGTGAGAGGGTTTTTCTCTGAGAGAGCCCGGTGTAGAGGCACCTGGTCAATAACACAATGAGAAGACAGTGCTGTGTGTAATGCATAGCGTTCCTTTAAAGAGAGCAGATTCTCAGGGACTCAGAGGGACTATGGCACTACGGCCCAGTTCAAAGCAATGATGGTTAACTTAAAGAACCCAGCTGATGTCTGTATTGACTCTCCATCCATTCTGCTTTAGTCTCTTTTCCCTCTTTCCCCCCACCTTCGCTCGCTCTGTCCCCATTCCTCGCTCGCTATCTCCCTGCCCCCATTCCTCACCCTTGCTCTGTCCCCCTTCCTCGCTCGCTATCTCCCTGTCCCCCAACCTTCGCTCGCTCTGTCCCCTTTCCTCGCTCGCTATCTCCCTGCCCCCATTCCTCACCCTTGCTCTGTCCCCCTTCCTCGCTCGCTATCTCCCTGTCCCCCTTCCTCGCGCGCACGCTCTATCCCCATTCCTTGCTTGCTATCTCCCTGTCCCCCTTCCTCGCGCGCTCGCTATCTCCCTGTCCCCCTTCCTCGCGCGCACGCTCTGCCACCCTTCCTCGCTCGCTATCTCCCTGTCCCCATTCCTCGCTCGCTATCTCCCTGTCCCCATTCCTCGCTCGCTATCTCCCTGTCCCCATTCCTCGCTCGCTATCTCCCTGTCCCCCTTCATCGCACGCACGCTCTGTACCCATTCCTCGCTCGCTATTTCCCTGTCCTCCTTCCTCGCGCGCACGCTCTGCCCCCCTTCCTCGCTCGCTATCTTCCTGTCCCCCTTCCTCGCGAGCACGCTCTGTCCCCCTTCCTCGCTCGCTATCTCCCTGTCCCCATTCCTCGCGCGCACGCTCTCTCCCCTTCCTTGCTCACGCGCTCTCTCCCCCACTCCCTCTCTTTTCTCCTCAATGTGGAGACAAACTGCTTCTTTCTGTACAGACAAGTTAATATACCATCTCAGAGAACACAGTGTTGTGTTTATAGAACTGTGATTGTTGTACAGCGTCTGAAATGCTAAATCCATCCCCCCACTGGACTGTAATGTGAGGGGTTTAATGAGCAGGAAGAAAACGGAGAGAGGGGGTGCATGGAGCCAAAACTCTGACACAGCTGGTCTAGTGTGTTTGCCTGCCTGCACATGAATGTCTTTGTTCCACCTATCATCACATCCCTTCTCTCCTGAATAAAGGCTAAATGTGTGCACAGCTGCACAGTTCTAGCAAATCCAAATGTTCCCATAGTATTTTAATCAGCTCCATTGATTAGTGTATAAATGGAAGACGGTTGACAAATGGACACTCAAACAATCCCCCAATCACCTTTAACCATGTAACCATTGAAGTGAGTCAGGGAGTGCCTGTCTGTCAGTGGACCCAGCTGGGAGTGTGTATTGGCTGTAATATCACACACCAGCACCAGCAGACAAACCCAGCAGCTGTTTCCTCTGTCCACACACACACACACACACCCTTTGTCCTGATGGCTTTCTCTGTGTGACAGTAGCCTCCCCATCACCTCTCCTCCCTAATGGATCATTTGGGACTGATGTGGCTCATCTAACACAGATGCCACCCCCTCTAAACATCCATATTAGACAATTATGTCTCTTTGTCCGCCAGTGACTGGTCTAGCTGTGATGTGATTCCCATCGCTCTGTGTGACATTCAGTGTTCTTCTCAACATAAACGACAACAAGTCTAGATGTGTCCACACATTCATCCTTTTTAGCTGTAAGAATCTCGGTGAAGCATTTCGGTGTGATGATGATGATGATGATGATGCGTGACATGTGTTATTCATATCTGTACTACTGGGGTAGTTAATTAGTCTCAGTGGGAGGCTGTGTGGGATGTGCTGATTTAGGATCATTTTTGCCTTTTAGATCACATTGAATGAGATATAATGGACAGGGAGGACCTGATCGTAGAGCAGCACTCCTACTCTGAGACGTTTGGCCCCATATATGTTCTTCTCTGAAAGTGTCTGTGGGAGAGGCAGTGAACGCCTAGCAGATTGCTGGTTCATTTGTAATGCTGTGCCACACTAGAGTAGCGCAGTGGTACGTTGGAAATCTAAGGGATACAGGCTGAAGGGATATTAAAATACCTGGTCTTTCATTTGCCTGTCTGAAATATGGAAGCAGTTACAAACGTAGGGAGGTTCTAGACAGGATATTAATATTGTTATTTACACCTTCACAAAGTATTCACACCCCTGGACTTTTTCCACATTTTGATGTTAAAGCCTGAATTTAAAATTGATCTAAATTTAGATTTTGTTTGTGTCTGTGTCACACGCTCGGTCACACACTCATTCAATTCAATTCAAGGTGCGTTATTGGCATGGGAAACATATGTTAACATTGCTAAAGACAGTCACTCTCTCTCTGCCATTGTGAAAAAGTGTGATATGTCCACATGTGTGTCTTTCTAAGTGTGATATGTCCACATGTGTGTCTTTCTAAGTGTGATATGTCCACATGTGTGTCTTTCTAAGTGTGATATGTCCACATGTGTGTCTTTCTAAGTGTGATATGTCCACATGTGTGTCTTTCTTTCTAAGTGTGATATGTCCACATGTGTGTCTTTCTTTCTAAGTGTGATATGTCCACATGTGTGTCTTTCTAAGTGTGATATGTCCACATGTGTGTCTTTCTAAGTGTGATATGTCCACATGTGTGTCTTTCTAAGTGTGATATGTCCACATGTGTGTCTTTCTAAGTGTGATATGTCCACATGTGTGTCTTTCTAAGTGTGATATGTCCACATTTGTGTCTTTCTAAGTGTGATATGTCCACATGTGTGTCTTTCTAAGTGTGATATGTCCACATGTGTGTCTTTCTAAGTGTGATATGTCCACATGTGTGTCTTTCTAAGTGTGATATGTCCACATGTGTGTCTTTCTAAGTGTGATATGTCCACATGTGTGTCTTTCTAAGTGTGATATGTCCACATGTGTGTCTTTCTAAGTGTGATATGTCCACATGTGTGTCTTTCTAAGTGTGATATGTCCACATGTGTGTCTTTCTAAGTGTGATATGTCCACATGTGTGTCTTTCTAAGTGTGATATGTCCACATGTGTGTCTTTCTAAGTGTGATATGTCCACATGTGTGTCTTTCTAAGTGTGATATGTCCACATGTGTGTCTTTCTAAGTGTGATATGTCCACATGTGTGTCTTTCTAAGTGTGATATGTCCACATGTGTGTCTTTCTAAGTGTGATATGTCCACATGTGTGTCTTTCTAAGTGTGATATGTCCACATGTGTGTCTTTCTAAGTGTGATATGTCCACATGTGTGTCTTTCTAAGTGTGATATGTCCACATGTGTGTCTTTCTAAGTGTGATATGTCCACATGTGTGTCTTTCTAAGTGTGATATGTCCACATGTGTGTCTTTCTAAGTGTGATATGTCCACATGTGTGTCTTTCTAAGTGTGATATGTCCACATGTGTGTCTTTCTAAGTGTGATATGTCCACATGTGTGTCTTTCTAAGTGTGATATGTCCACATGTGTGTCTTTCTAAGTGTGATATGTCCACATGTGTGTCTTTCTAAGTGTGATATGTCCACATGTGTGTCTTTCTAAGTGTGATATGTCCACATGTGTGTCTTTCTAAGTGTGATATGTCCACATGTGTGTCTTTCTAAGTGTGATATGTCCACATGTGTGTCTTTCTAAGTGTGATATGTCCACATGTGTGTCTTTCTAAGTGTGATATGTCCACATGTGTGTCTTTCTAAGTGTGATATGTCCACATTTGTGTCTTTCTAAGTGTGATATGTCCACATGTGTGTCTTTCTAAGTGTGATATGTCCACATGTGTGTCTTTCTAAGTGTGATATGTCCACATTTGTGTCTTTCTAAGTGTGATATGTCCACATGTGTGTCTTTCTAAGTGTGATATGTCCACATGTGTGTCTTTCTAAGTGTGATATGTCCACGTGTGTGTCTTTCTAAGTGTGATATGTCCACGTGTGTGTCTTTCTAAGTGTGATATGTCCACGTGTGTGTCTTTCTAAGTGTGATATGTCCACATGTGTGTCTTTCTAAGTGTGATATGTCCACATGTGTGTCTTTCTAAGTGTGATATGTCCACATGTGTGTCTTTCTAAGTGTGATATGTCCACATGTGTGTCTTTCTAAGTGTGATATGTCCACATGTGTGTCTTTCTAAGTGTGATATGTCTTCCTACAGATGACATGGATGCCATCCCTGTCAGGCAGTTCATCAAACACATCATGGAACTCTACTCCAACAACTTGCACGGGTTCTCTGAGGAGTTTGAGGTAGGAAGTAACACAATACATTTTGATCTCTCAGCCTTTCTCCGATTGTTGAGGGGGAGTGTGTGTCTGTGAGTCTATGATATTCAGGTTTATGTTGTCTGTGTGTGTAGTTGTGTACATTACTGCCTATGTCTGTGAGTGTGTAGGTGTGTACAGTACGCCTATGTTTGTGTAAACACTATGACATGTGTACAGGGCATGTACAGTATGTATACTGAAAAAATATAAATAATACAACGATTTGACTGATTTACAGTTCATTTCAGGAAATCAGTCAATGAAAAGAAATCCATTAGGCCCTAATCTATAGATTTCACATGACTGGGCAGGAGCGCAGCATAGGCCCACCCACTGGGGAGCCAGGCCCAGCCAATCAGAATGAGTTCTTCCCCTCAAAAGGGCTTTATTACAGACAGAAATACTCCTCAGTGTCATCAGCAGTCCGGGCGGCTGGTCTCAAAGGATCCCGCAGGTGAAGGAGCCGGATATGGAGCTCCTGGGCTGGTGTGGTTACACTTGGTCTGCGGTTGTGAGGACGGTTGGACCTACTGCCAAATTCTCCAAAACGACATTGGAGGCAGTTTATGAGAGAGAAATTAAAATAAAATTCTCTGGCAACAGATCTGGTGGACATTCCTGTAGTCAGCATGCCAATTACATGCTCCCTCAACTTGAGACATCTGTGGCATTGTGTTGTGATGTACCTGTGTAATGATCATGCCGTTTAAAAATCTTCTTGATACGCCACACCTCTCAAGTGGTTGGATTATCTTGGAAAAAGAGAAATCCTCACTAACAGGGATGTAATCAAATTTGTGCACAAAATCTGAGAGAAATAAGCTTTTCGTGCGTATGGAACATTTCTGGGATCTTTTATTTCACCTCATGAAACATGAGACCAACACTTTACGTGTTGCTTTTAATATTTTTGTTCAGTGTATTTATACTGAAAGAAGTGTGTGTTGTGGAGCAGATGGCTGAGTGTGAGGCAGGTTAATTAACAGTCTAGTTGCTGGTTGGCTGGACAGGGACACACTGTCCCTGTGATCAGGTGGAGGCACAAAGCTAACACTTCTCCAGAGGGAACACACTGCACGCACTGCACACAGACACACAGACGCACATAGGTGGGTGCAGGTGAACCTACATGATTCATACTATGTCAATCAAACAGAGTACAGACATACAGCCGCAACACTAGGCTAATTGTCCCAGATGTATGGATTAGAGGTCGACTGATTAATCAGATTGGCCGATTATTTTTGGGCGCCGATTTGCCTATTTTATTTTATTTTTTAATACTAATTTAACTAAGGAAGTCAGTTAAGAACATTCTTATTTTCAATGACGGCCGAGGAACGGTGTGTTAACTGCCTTGTTCAGGGGCAGAACGACAGATGTTCACCTTGTCAGCTCGGGGAATCCAATCTTGCAACCTTACAGTTAACTAGTCCAACGCAATAACGACCTGCCTCTCTCTCGTTGCACTCCACAAGGAGACTGCCTGTTACGCGAATGCGGTAAGCCAAGGTAAGTTGCGAGCTAGCATTAAACTTATCTTATAAAAAACAATCAATCATAATCACTAGTTAACTACACATGCTTGATGATATTACTAGATATTATCTAGCGTTGCATATAATCTGACTGACCATACAAGCATACAATTATCTAAGTATCTGACTGAGCGGTGGTAGGCAGAAGCAGGCGCGTAAACAGCACTTTTATGCGTTTTGCCAGCAGCTCTTCGTTGTGCGTCAAGCATTGCGCCGTTTATGACTTCAAGCCTATCAACTCCCGAGATGAGACTGGTGTAACCGAAGTGAAATGGCTGGCTAGTTAGTGTGCGCTACTAGCGTTTCAAACATCACTCGCTCTGATCCTTGGGGTGGTTGTTTCCCTTGCTCTGCATGGGTAACACTGCTTCGATGGTGGCTGTTATCGTTGTGTTGCTGGTTCGAGCTCAGGGAGGAGCGAGGAGAGGGACGGAAGCTATACTGTTACACTGGCAATACTAAAGTGCCTATAAGAACATCCAATAGTCAAAGGTTAATGAAATACAAATGGTATAGAGAGAAATAGTCCTATAATTCCTATAATAACTGCAAGCTGAAACTTCTTACCTGGGAATATTGAAGACTGATATATTAAAAGGAACCACCAGCTTTCATATGTTCTCTGAGCAAGGAACTGAAACGTTAGCTTTCTTACATAGCACATATTGCTCTTTTACTTTCTTCTCCAACACTTTGTTTTTGCATTATTTAAACCAAATTGAACATGTTTCATTATTTACTTGAGGCTAAATTGATTTTATTGATGTATTATATTAAGTTAAAATAAGTGTTCATTCAGTATTGTTGTAATTGTCATTATTACAAATAAATAAATAAATCGTCCGATTAATCGGATTTTTGGTCCTCCAATAATCAGTATTGGCATTGAAAAATCATAATCGGTCGACCTCTAGTATGGATACACACACAACTATACAAACCGTATGATAATAATCATGTATCTAATATAATTCAAACATATCAGACCATTTGATATTAACTGATCAGACCATTTGCTGTTTGAAAAATAAATAGTTTTCTTCCCCTCTTGACCTCTCTCTCCCTAGGAGGTTCAGCGTTGTACGGTGGACCTTAAGATCACTGCAGAACATTCCAATCATCCTGACAACAAGCACAAAAACAGATACATCAACATCGTGGCCTGTAAGTCAACACTGACAGCCTGTTATATTCATGTGTGATGTTAAAAAGGCAATGCAGAATGAGACTAATATTCCTTTCATCTATTTCCCAGACGATCACAGTAGGGTGAAGTTACGACCCCTGGCTGGCAAGGATGCTAAACACAGTGACTACATGAACGCTAACTATGTAGATGTAGGTCAACCAACTGCTTTAGATGTATTTAGTTGCTATTCTAAGTGTTTTTATGTATGCTGTGTTCTCTTTCTCTGTCATTATATATGCTCTGGTACTCACCTTATGTGTACTGTACTTGGGCTCTGTGTGAGTGTACTGCTGTCACTCAGCCCCACGTCTCCTCTCAACAGGGTTACAACCATCCCAAGGCCTACATCGCCGCCCAGGGCCCTCTCAAGTCCACGTTCGAGGACTTCTGGAGGATGGTGTGGGAACAGAACACCGGTATCATCGTCATGATCACTAACCTGGTAGAGAAAGGGAGGGTAGGTGGTCTCTCTCTGACTGTTGCTGTTACTGTTGTCTTTCACAATGGATGATATACAGCTGGCTTTTAAAGAGCGTATCATATTGTTGTTTGACAGGGAAGATTAGATTAATACTGTTGTCTATTTCAGAGAAGATTAGATTAATACTGTTGTCTTTTTCAGAGAAGATTAGATTAATACTGTTGTCTTTCTCAGAGAAGATTAGATTAATACTGTTGTCTTTTTCAGAGAAGATTAGATTAATACTGTTGTCTTTTTCAGAGAAGATTAGATTAATACTGTTGTCTTTCTCAGAGAAAATGTGACCAATACTGGCCCACAGAGAGCAGCGAGGAGTATGGCAACATTGTGGTGACTCTAAAGAGTACTAAAGTTCACGCCTGTTACACACTGAGACAATTCCTCATACGGAACACCAAAGTCAAAAAGGTATGTCCCAGTGCTACAATACCCGTACAGTACGTCTACAGTACTACTGAGATGCGTATCATAGTGCTTGTGTTGGGGACACCTCCGCTTAGGGCTGGTTTCCCCAGACACACATTAGTCCTGGATAAAATCACTAAGAATCATGTTCATTAGAAATCCTCCATTGAAATTGTTTTTGGACTAGGCCTAAGAAATTGTTTTTGGACTAGGCCTAAGAAATTGTTTTTGGACTAGGCCTAAGGAAATTGTTTTTGGACTAGGCCTAAGAAATTGTTTTTGGACTAGGCCTAAGAAATTGTTTTTGGACTAGGCCTAAGAAATTGTTTTTGGACTAGGCCTAAGGAAATTGTTTTTGGACTAGGCCTAAGGAAATTGTTTTTGGACTAGGCCTAAAGAAATAATTTTTGGACTAGGCCTAAGGAAATTGTTTTTGGACTAGGCCTAAGGAAATTGTTTTTGGACTAGGCCTAAGGAAATTGTTTTTGGACGAGGCCTAAGGAAATCGTTTTTGGACGAGGCCTAAGGAAATTGTTTTTGGACTAGGCCTAAGGAAATTGTTTTTGGACTAGGCCTAAGGAAATTGTTTTTGGACGAGGCCTAAGGAAATCGTTTTTGGACTAGGCCTAAGGAAATTGGCCCTTTATCCAGCAGGTCTTCCCTTGTGTGCCTTATTCTTTCGTATCTGCCAAGTGAACATACTCCAGCCAGTTCAATCTTAAATGTCATCCATGTTGTTTCAGGGTCAGAAGGGCAACCTGAAGGGGCGTCAGAACGAGCGGATGGTGATCCAGTATCACTACACCCAGTGGCCTGACATGGGCGTTCCGGAATACACCCTACCTGTCCTCACCTTTATAGGGCGCTCCTCTGCAGCACGCGCACCTGGCATGGGCCCTGTCCTAGTGCACTGCAGGTACAATAGCTCTCTCGAAAAATTATGTTCTCTAAACATGGATTCCGCCCATGTTTACTGCAGAGAGGGCGATGCTCTTTCCTAGTGCACAAAATCATCTTCCTCATCATAAGAAGTCATCAGAAACACCACTAGTTTTCATTGATGTCTCGTCTACGATCAGTAATACAGCTCCTTCTATGGGTCTCCTGTGGTAGTTAGTAGGTAACATGTGTTTTGGTTGTATAGTGCTGGAGTTGGGAGGACGGGTACGTACATCGTCCTCGACAGCATGCTGCAGCAGATCAAAGACAAAAGCACAGTCAACGTCTGGGGCTTTCTCAAACACATCCGCACACAACGCAACTACCTGGTCCAGACAGAGGTGTGTGTGTTTGTGTGTGTGACAAATGACACCTCCGATAAACCTACAAAGATCATACAGCTACAGTAACTGCCGAAGAGAATGTCATCTCCTACACAATGTTACACTAGCTAGAGAGATCTTCTCCATAAGCTCAGTGGTTCTCTCCAGTCTAATTCCTCCTCCCTCTGCCCTTCCCCTTGGACTATAGGAGCAGTATGTGTTCATCCATGATGCCCTGATGGAGGCCATCCTGGGCAGTGAGACAGAGGTACCCGCCTGGCAGCTCCATGGTTACGTCAACAGCATCCTCACCCCCGGCCTGGGGGGCCGCACCCGCCTCGACAAGCAGTTCAGGGTATGATGAACCCCAGCCTCCTTTGGTGTAGTATAGTGTAGTTCGTACTGTATGTCTTTCAAACCATAAGGAATAGAGTCTTTTAGAGACTCCATAGTTGAAGGACTACAGTGTACTGAACACTGTAATACATGTCACATACACACATAATAAACATCAAACCCGTTCGTGGTGAGATTTTTCTATCTCACAGCACGGTCTTGCTACCTCTATCTCTCCAGCTGCTGACCCAGAGTAACGGCAGCTTCGTGGAGTGTTTCAGCGCCCAGAAAGACTGCAACAAGGAGAAGAACCGCAACTCCTCAGTAGTTCCATGTGAGGACAGTATTTCTATAGATACTATCCTAGGCTACATTATCAATTACTCTGTCAATTCTCCATCATCTACTGCACTGAGTGAGATAATGAGGTGTCATTTTTTTATTTTTTTTATTTCACCTTTATTTAACTAGGCAAGTCAGTTAAGAACAAATTCTTATTTTCAATGACTGCCTAGGAACAGTGGGTTAACTGCCTGAACGACAGATTTGTACCTTGTCAGCTCGGGGGTTTGAACTTGCAACCTTCCGGTTACTAGTCCAACGCTCTAACCACTAGGCTACGCTGCCGTCATGCTTTGCCATTTCCCCCCATGAGACATTATAGAAAGAGTTTGAGTTTATTTACAAGGCCATGTTATTATGCCATAGGGAAAGTGCTTTAGTTGCCACAGCAACAATTACTGTATGTTCATTATTATCTAGTACTGTATCATGGCACCCTAACGCCATGGATGTGATTGAATGCATGTATTTTTTCTCCCGCTCTAGCGGAACGAGCTCGCGTAGGACTGGCCCCTCTCCCTGGAATGAAAGGCACAGACTATATCAATGCCTCCTACATAATGGTATGATACTGCTATACCGCACACACACACACACACACACACACACACACACCACACACTGCTCACCACACACACACACACACACACAATGCTCACCACACACACTCTGTCGAACGATATCTTCTGTTCCCTTGATGATTATAATTACTCTGCATTTCAAACTGTTATTGTGTGAAGCCTCTTAGTGAATAATAGTCAATTATGTATTATAAGGAATAATTAATACTGAGAAATTGAGACAAGGGCCTGTACACAGTACTCATCGCATCACCGTAACTTTTTAAAACTCATTTAGATCAAATGTAAAACCTAACGGACACAATAGACACAAAACCCAACAGACACCTTCTGATGTTTAGACAACGTAAAGGTAATTTGGTAATCATGTTATAGAAGATTTTCTGAGTTGTTGACTATGTATGAGTGCTTACATATTGATCTTCAACCATGGGCCACGCAGGGTTACTACAGGAGTAATGAGTTCATCATTACCCAGCATCCTTTACCCCACACCACCACAGACTTCTGGAGAATGATCTGGGACCACAATGCCCAAATCATCGTCATGCTTGCAGACAACCATGGTTTGGTGAGTAGAGTAGCTGGCCAGAAGGTTACAACATTTAGTCAAGTAGCGCTCTACTGTTCTCGCCTGGTTACACACACATACATTACACACATCTAACCTGTATGTCTGTATTTAGGCTGAGGATGAGTTTGTGTACTGGCCGAGCAGAGAGGAGGCAATGAACTGCCTCGCTTTCACCGTCACCCTGATCAGCAAGGACAGACTGTGTCTCTCCAACGAAGAACAGATCATCATCCACGACTTCATCTTGGAGGCCACGCAGGTACAGTAACCCTTCACCTTTGACCTTTCACAAGTAAACTCTCACCTGTGTGAGTGTATAAAACCCTCTCAGACCCTGTCATACCTGTACGCAGATGGAAGGGCCATGTGTGTCCCAGAGTGATCCTTCAAACTAGATAGGAAAGTAGTATTTGAATACATTTAGAAGTTAATTATTCCCATTAATACAAACTAAGTATCATCAGATGGGCTTTAGCTAAACTACAGTGCTGGCCTGAGGTAGCAGTACTGTATATTCAGTGTCCTAGTTGTCTGTCTTGTCTAATATCTCTCCCTCTAACAGGATGACTATGTCCTGGAGGTGAGACATTTCCAGTGCCCTAAATGGCCCAACCCCGATGCCCCTCTCAGCGGTACCTTTGAGCTCATCAACGTCATCAAAGAGGAGGCTATGACCCGAGACGGACCCACCATTATACACGATGAGTAAGTGTGTGTGTCGGCATGCATGTATTGGTATATCAGGAGTAGGTATGTGTGTTAACATGTCCCTCCATATCCCTGGTAGATTTGGGGCAGTGTCTGCAGGGACTCTGTGTGCCCTCACCACCTTGTCTCAGCAGTTGGAGAGTGAAGGGGCTGTGGATGTCTATCAGGTGGCTAAGATGATCAACCTCATGAGGCCGGGAGTCTTCACAGACATAGTGAGTTCACCCATGACCCAGCCAGGAGGGTTGGTGCTGTCAGGCTTCAATAATTGGCAATAAGCAATAACTTTTTTAACTTAAGCAAAATCTCCAGTCAGTCATTGGAACAAATATCACTTGATGGGTTGTCATTGCTCATTCTGACATGTCAGCAATCTTAGAATAGACCTAGAAGTATCATTTAGTTGTAACATTTGTCTCTCTGTCTTCCTCTCTCCCTGTGCCTCTGTGTCCAGGAGCAGTACCAGTACCTGTACAAGGCCATGCTGAGCCTGGTGAGCAGCAGAGACAGTGGGATCAGCCCCATCTACATGGACACTAATGGAGTGGTGGTCATCATTGACCAATCAGATCCTGCTGAGAGCATGGAGTCGCTGGTCTGACTGGTCTCTGATATGACTGGTTACGGGTCTGACTGACCACACCATCATCCGAAGGCACTTAATTTGTACAACTCTGAGGAACAAAGAGAACTTTGGCGGACTTTCCTTGAGGCCTTTTTAGCCAGAAATATTGGTTAAATGAATAACCTGATTACCTTTTTTACACTGATATAAACTTTTTTGATATTTATTTTTTTCTTCATAATTGTTTGTCTTAATTGTTATCCTGCTGAGAGTTGTTAACTGTTACATTGTTTCACGTGAGGAAAAAGAAAATGTCTCTGTCCAGTTTACACTACACTGTCGGTGTTACTGCCTAAAACCCCGTTAGATAATACAGTACCATTAACAAGACCCTGGCTCCACTGTACTCTACACTCATTGGATCTCTTTGGATTGTGGCAAAGAACAGACTTTAGCTTCAATGAATGAAGAATGAGGACCAAGGACAACCCTGAAGCTCAACATGATCCAGTCCAATAGATTTCTCAATACAGATTGTCAGAGTTCAGTGTATGACAGTACAGCTCACTTAACAAGCATTGCAACACTATCACCGGGTCAACTCTTCGGTAAGACTTTATTGTCGTATTCCATCTGTAGATGCTCTACAGATTTATCAGTAAGATTTCAACTCTACTAGCCATAACCCTTATCCTAATCCTAAATTTAACCTTTACCCTAAACCTTATTCTATACCTGACTCTGACCGTAACCTTAGCAAGCAGTTGCTTATCAACAGATCGTTTGTTGATGGTATGCCCATCTGTAGATGCCCTATCAGGACTATCCAAATAAAGTATACCCAACGCTTCTTATTCAGTAAAACCCACCTTATCCCAGGAGCATTTATAATCTATAGATTATACATACTATTCCTTTATTACCCAAATATCTCCATTCTATTTGTAAATTGTACCCATTACTTTGATTTTTTTTAAAGTGGTATTACAACAACTACTGTGAACATTCATTGCTTTATATTACGATTTCTATTGTTTTGTAATCCGTATGACTATATACTTGATCATATTAAGCAGCTGGTTTTGTATACTCTGTCATTCCTCCTCTCGCCTTGTGTGGATTGGTGCTTGGACACACTGAGACCCATATTGTCAATTTTGTTTTAATAAATGATACTAGTTAGTTTCTGAACCCAGGTCTACATGTGACTCGTCTGGCATCAATTGTTCCATTACAACGGAGTTTATGTCATATTAAACATGGCTTTCATTTTACCATATGAATGTAGTTCTTGGTCTAAACATAATCTGGAGGGTGAAGTGTTTTACTGTCATTATAACCAAAGACATGGTTGAAAATTGCAACAAAGTTGTTTGCCCAAAATGTAAACAAGTGTCACATGAAGCTTTTATCCTAAAAACCAGTCCAATGTGTCAGTCCATACTGCTCCATGTTGTTTTAACTGGGCTAAAATAGGTTGTTTTTATCTAACGCTTACACCAAACCACAATATCTACTTTACCCATCTATACTGTATCCTGTAGCTGTACCCTGTACTGATACATACATCTACTTTACCCATCTATACTGTATCCTGTAGCTGTACCCTGTACTGATACATACATCTACTTTACCCATCTATACTGTATCCTGTAGCTGTACCCTGTACTGATACATACATCTACTTTACCCATCTATACTGTATCCTGTAGCTGTACCCTGTACTGATACATACATGCTGTATTTTCCTATTTGTTCCTATTTTTTGCTCTTCTCTCTCAACAAGTATCTTGTTAAATGAAGTCACAACTCTCCAACATTTGAAGAAAAGTCCTGACTTACTAGGGCTGCATTTACACAGGCTGCCTAACTCTTTTGACCAATCCTAGATTTTTTTTTACATCAGATCTTTTTCAGATCTGATTGGTCGAAAGACCAATTAGTGAAAAAAATATCAGAATAGCACTGCCTGTGTAAACACAGCCTACATGCTCATTTGTCATGAAATGATTATTGGCAGCAAAAAAATGTTTTTGCCTGTAACTATTATTGTTATTATTATTAACTTTATGCTTTATACATATTTCATTTATAACATTAGTGTAATTTGCTATTTCAAGGTCATGTACATATTTACTTCAAGGACCAATCTTCTTGGAAGTTATAATCTATGCTGTGTGATCATCATAGACCTTTATATTTTCATATTAAGCTATTGTCTTTAACATTATCCTACTATCACTCATTGCATTTGTGGAGAGTATGTAGGAATTAAGGACTCTATTCAATCTGTGTCGCAGAAGCTCAGCGTTACAACTTGATAGAAATGTAAAGGCCATGTCCCTGCGTTAGCGGAGACTGCATTCAGGTAAACACTGCATTTCAGAAATGACCTTTACATTTCTATAACGCTTCAGCGAATAGAGCCCCAAGGCTCCGACAAGTAGACCGACATCACATTCCAGAACAAGTCCATTACTGCATCTAAAATAGCACCCTATTCTCTATATAGCGCCATACTTTTGGGCTCCTGAGTGGCGCAGCATTATAAGGCACTGCATCTCAGTGCTAGAGGCGTCACTAGAGACCCTGGTTCGATTCCAGGCTGTATCACAACTGGCCGTGATTGGGATTCCCATAGAGGTTTTGTTCTTAGCTGACTTGCCTAGTTCAATAGAGGTTAAATAAAATAAAATACTTTTGGTGAAAAAGAGTGCACTATATAGGGAATAAGGTACCATGATTCTTTTTTTGTTCTGTCTGGGCAAAGAATGTTATTACTCCCCTTTTGAATATCAGACCAATTTGTGCTATGGATGGAGAACATCCAGGGAGTCACTGAGTAAAGTTTGCTGCCTCAATCCATCTAAGCAAGTTCAGCATTCATTCTATTTTGTAAACTTGAAAATAAAGAAATGTTTTTTCCATTTATTATATTCTATCATTGTATGATTGTACCATGGTGTTGCATTACTATGGTACTGTTATATGATATCATGTTATTGAAGTTTAATAGTGCTATTTAATACGTAAATTGTATTGCTATACATTAAATAAAGTATTGGTTTTGATGTACTTCAACCTGGTGTTGTGTATTTGTCAGATTGACCAAAGTATAAGGCACGGTTTGAATTGGGTTGTGTCACGTTCTGACCATAGCTCTTTTGTGTTTTCTTTGTTTTAGTGTTGGTCAGGACGTGAGTGTGCATTATATGTTGTATGTCTAGTTTGTCTATTTCTATGTTTGGCCTGATATGGTTCCCAATCAGAGGCAGGTGTTAGTCATTGTCTCTGATTGGGAACCATATTTAGGTAGCCTGTTTTGTGGGTGGTTGTCTTCTGTCTTTGTGTCTAAGCACCAGATAGGACTGTTTTGAGATTTTCACAGTTATTGTTTTGTATTTTGTAGTGTTCACGTTTGTTGTCCTTATTAAACATGTTGATCCCTAACCACGCTGCATTTTGGTCCTCCTCTCCTTCAACGGAAGGAAACAGTTACAGGTTGTACTATTATCAAATACAATTTAATTGTCACATGCTTTGAAAATACTGTTGAAGTCAGAAGTATACATACACCTTAGCCAACTACATTTCAACCCAGTTTTTTACAATTCCTGACATTCAATCCCAGTAAAAAAATTCCCTGTTTTAGGTCAGTTAGGAGCACCACTTTATTTTAATGTGAGATGTCAGAATAACAATTATTTATTTCAGTGTTTATTTCTTTCATCACATTCCCAGTGGGTCAGAAGTTTACATACACTAGTATTTGGTAGCATTGCGTTTAAATTGTTTAACTTGGGTCAAATGTTTCGGGTAGCCTTCCACAAGCTTCCCACAATAAATTGGGTGAATTTTGGCCCATTCCTACTGACAAAGCTGGTGTAACTGAGTAAGGTTTGTAGGCCTCCTTGCTCACAAACACTTTCAGTTCTGCCCACAAATGTTCTATAGGATTTAGGTCAGGGCTTTGTGATGGCCACTCCAATACCTTGACTTTGTTGTCCACAATTTTCCTTTCCTCATGATGCCATCTATTTTGTGAAGTGCACCAGTCCCTCCTGCAGTAAAGCACACCCACAACATGATGTTGCCACCCCCATGCCTCACGGTTGGGATGGTGTTCTTCGGCTTGCAAGCCTCCCCTTTTTCCTCCAAACAAATTGGTCATTATGGCCAAACAGTTCTATTTTTGTTTCATCAGACCAGAGGACATTTCTCCAAAAAGTACGATCTTTGTCCCCATGTGCAGTTGCAAACCATAGTCTGGCTTTTTTTATGGCAGTTTTGGAGCAGTGTCGATATAGGACTCGTTTTACTGTGTCTATAGATACCTTTGTACCTGTTTCTTCCAGCATCTTCACAAGGTCCGTTGCTGTTGTTCTGGGATTGATTTGCACTTTTCGCACCAAAGTACGTTCATCTCTAGGAGACAGAACACATCTCTTTCCTGAGTGGTATGACAGCTGCGTGGTCCCATGGTGTTTATACTTGCGTACTCATCTTTGTACAGATGAACGGGGTACCTTCAAGCATTTGGAAATTGCTCCCAAGGATGGTTTTGGCTGATTTCTTTTGATTTTCCCATGAAGTCAAGCAAAGAGGCACTAAGTTTGAAGGTAGGCCTTGATATACATCCACAAGTACACCTCCAATTGACAAAAAGTATGTCAATTAGCCAATCAGAAGCTTCTAAAGCCATGACATCGTTTTCGTGAATTTTCCAAGCTGTTTGAAGGGACAGTCAACATAGTGTATGTAAACTTCTGACGCACTGGAATTGTGACAGTGAATTGTAAGTGAAATACTCTGTCTGTAAATAATTGTTGGAAAAATAACCTGTCATGCACGAAGTAGATGTCCTAACCGACTTGCCAAAACTATAGTTTATTAACAAGAAATGTGTAGAATGGTTGAAACTAGTTTTAATGACTACAACCTAAGTGTATGTAAACTTCTGACTTCAACTGTAAATACACAATGAGCAACGACAGTTAGGCTATATACACGGGGTACCAGTACAGAGTCAGTGTGCAGGGGTTTGAAGAAATTGCGGTAGATGCAGTATGTACAGTTCATTCAGAAAGGATTCAGACCCCTTGACTTTTTCCACATTTTCTTACATTTACATTACATTTAAGTCATTTAGCAGACGCTCTTATCCAGAGCGACTTACAAATTGGTGCATTCACCTTATGACATCCAGTGGAACAGCCACTTTACAATAGTGCATCTACATATTTTAAGGGGGGGTGAGAAGGATTACTTTATCCTATCCTAGGTATTCCTTAAAGAGGTGGGGTTTCAGGTGTCTCCGGAAGGTGGTGATTGATTCCGCTGTCCTGGCGTCGTGAGGGAGTTTGTTCCACCATTGGGGAGCCAGAGCAGCGAACAGTTTTGACTGGGCTGAGCGGGAACTGTACTTCCTCAGTGGTAGGGAGGCGAGCAGGCCAGAGGTGGATGAACGCAGTGCCCTTATTTGGGTGTAGGGCCTGATCAGAGCCTGGAGGTACTGAGGTGCCGTTCCCCTCACAGCTCCGTAGGCAAGCACCATGGTCTTGTAGCGGATGCGAGCTTCAACTGGAAGCCAGTGGAGAGAGTGGAGGAGCGGGGTGACGTGAGAGAACTTGGGAAGGTTGAACACCAGACGGGCTGCGGCGTTCTGGATGAGTTGTAGGGGTTTAATGGCACAGGCAGGGAGCCCAGCCAACAGCGAGTTGCAGTAATCCAGACGGGAGATGACAAGTGCCTGGATTAGGACCTGTGCCGCTTCCTGTACCTCTTACATTACAGCCTTATTCTAAAGTGGATTAAAATGTTTTTCCCCTCATCAATCTATACACCATAATGACAAAGCAACAACAGGTTTTTAGAATTTTTGAAAATGTATAATAAAATACAACTGGATATATCACATTTACATAAATCAAATTTATTTATATAGCACTTCGTACATCAGCTGATATCTCAAAGTGCTGTACAGAAACCCAGCCTAAAACCCCAAACAGCAAGCAATGCAGGTGTAGAAGCACGGTGGCTAGGAAAAACTCCCTAGAAAGGCCAAAACCTAGGAAGAAACCTAGAGAGGAACCAGGCTATGTGGGGTGGCCAGTCCTCTTCTGGCTGTGCCGGGTGGAGATTATAACAGAACATGGCCAAGATGTTCAAATGTTCATAAATGACCAGCATGGTCAAATATTAATAATCACAGGCAGAACAGTTGAAACTGGAGCAGCAGCACGGCCAGGTGGACTGGGGACTGCAAGGAGTCATCATGTCAGATAGTCCTGAGGCATGGTCCTAGGGCTCAGGTCCTCCGAGAGAATTAGAGAGAGCATACTTAAATTCACACAGGACACCAGATAGGACAGGAGAAGTACTCCAGATATAACAAACTGACCCTAGCCCCCCGACACACAAGCTACTGCAGCATAAACACTGGAGGCTGAGACAGGCGGGGTCAGGAGACACTGTGGCCCCATCCGATGACACCCCCGGACAGGGCCAAACAGGAAGGATATAACCCCACCCACTTTGCCAAAGCACAGCCACCACACCACTAGAGGGATATATTCAACCGCCAACTTACCATCCTGGGACAAGGCCGAGTATAGCCCACAAAGATCTCCGCCATGGCACAACCCAAGGGGGGGGGGGCGCCAACCCAGACAGGGAGATCACATCAGTGACTCAACTCACTCAAGTGATGCACCCTTCCTAGGGACGGTATGAAAGAGCCCTAGTAAGCCAGTGACTCAGCCCCTGTAATAGGGTTAGAGGCAGAGAATCCCAGTGGAAAGAGGGGAACCGGCCAGGCAGTGACAGCAAGGGCGGTTCGTTACTCCAGAGCCTTTCTGTTCACCTTCACACTCCTGGGCCAGACTACACTCAATCATATGATCCACTGAAGAGATGAGTCTTCAGTGAAGACGTAAAGGTTGAGACCGAGTCTGCGTCTCTCACATGGGTAGGCAGACCAGCTCTATAGGAGAAAGCCCTGCTTCCAGCTGTTTGCTTAGAAATTCTAGGGACAATTATGAGGCCTGCGTCTTGTGACCGTAGCGTACGTGTAGGTATGTACGGCAGGACCATCTCAGAGAGATAGGTAGGAGCAAGCCCTTTGCTTTGTAGGTTAGCAGTAAAACCTTGAAATCAGCCCTTGCCTTGACAGGAAGCCAGTGTAGGGAGGCTAGCACTGGAGTAATATGAAATTTAGAGAAAAAAATCGGTTCTAGTCAGGATTCTAGCAGCCGTATTTAGCATTAACTGAAGTTTATTTAGTGCTTTATCCGGGTTGCCGGAAAGTAGAACATTGCAGTAGACTAACCTAAAAGTGACAAAAGTATGGATTAATTTTTCTGCCTCATTTTTGGACAGAAAGTTTCTGATTTTTGCAATGTTACATAGCTGGAAAAAAGCTGCCCTTGAAACAGTCTTGATATGTTCTTCAAAAGAGAGATCAGGGTCCAGAGTAATGCCGAGGTCCTTCACAGTTTTATTTGAGACAACTGTACAACCATTAAGATTGATTGTCAGATTCAACAGAAGATCTCTTTGTTTCTTGGGACCTAGAACAAGTATCTCTGTTTTGTCCGAGTTTAAAAGTAGAAAGTTTGCAGCCATCCACTTCCTTATGTCTGAAGCACATGCTTCTAGCGAGGGCAATTTTGGGGCTTCACCATGTTTCATTGAAATGTACAGCTGTGTGTCCTCTGCATAGCAGTGAAAGTTAACATTATGTTTTCGAATGACATCTCCAAGAGGTAAAATATATAGTGAAAACAATAGTGGTCCTAAAACGGAACCTTGAGGAACACCGAAATGTACAGTTGATTTGTCAGAGGACAAACCATTCACAGAGACAAACTGATATCTTTCCGACAGATAAGATCTAAACCAGGCCAGAACTTGTCCGTGTAGACCAATTTGGGTTTCCAATCACTCCAAAAGAATGTGATGATCGATGGTATCAAATGCAGCACTAAGGTCTAGGAGCACGAGGGCAGATGCAGAGCCTGAAAGGGGGTGGAGACCAGCACAAAGACAGGTGAAACAGATCAGGGTGTGACAGGTAGTAGTAAAGTGACTAGGCAACAGGAAAGATAATAGGCAGTTGTTCAAAACAACTTTGAACTCGGAAATCTCAGACTTACGACTTCAGTGCCTTCAAAATAACTGGAAACTCTGGAAAAAAACGTGCTCCTACTGGGAAAAATCTATTTGAAAGGTCATCTAACTGGAAATTACAACTTGGGAACTCTGGCCTCTTTCTAGAGCTCTGACTTTCCGACCTGAAGATCACTGACGTCATGATTTGACCTCGTATTTTTCAGAGTTCCCAGTTGTTTTGAATGTGGCAAGTAACAGCAGTGTATGTGATGAGTGTGTGTGTGTGTGTGTGTGTGTGTTTGTGCGAATGTGTGCCTGTGTGTACGTGTTATGTGTGAGTGAGTGAGTGAGTGAGTGAGTGAGTGAGTGAGTGAGTGAGTGAGTGAGTGAGTGAGTGAGTGAGTGAGTGAGTGAGTGAGTGAGTGAGTGAGTGTGTTGGAGTGTCAGTGTATGTATGTGTGAATATGTGGGTAGAGTCCAGTGTGTACAGTGGTGTGTATTCTTGGATGCCAAGGGAAGCCAGACATCCAGCAAAAATGTTCCAAGTGAAAAACATAAAAAATAATATTTTTTTCTCTTTGTGTTTCATAAATTTCCTTCAATGGGTAAGAGGATACTGAATATATCTCACCGTAGAAAGCCTCCGACCAAACAACTCTGTCTGACTCAGTGTGTGTGTAGGATATCTATCTGATGCTGTCAGGTCAGAAAGAGTATTTGGCCTCCCTTGATACATTTTTAATAGCCAATCAGTGTTGAGTTAAACTGAGTGAGCTCAGCTGTGAATGGTCGTGGCGCACCAAAAAAAGTATCAAGGGAAGCCAGTTTGGATTTGACTTCAAGCCAATCACATCACCAGCTAGCCAAATGGCATTATTGACAGAATTTTGTTTTTATTGTTGAATCTCGTTGTGTTGTTGTCCTCCGGTGTCTCGCTAGTTAGCTAAAATCAGCCCTTTCCTAAATTAGACATGGGATGGAGATAGGGATTTGGACCTGTGGTTTTACTTAATTTTCCGTACTAGCCAATGATTATAACGGTGATTCTGATCCAACCATAAAGTCATACATTGTGCCCCATGCCCAAGAGGATGGAATTTCAACATGTAGCTAGATGTAGTATACTAATGTTAACTAGCTGGCCTGGTGTATCGTTACCCATGAAAGGAAGTTAGGCTAGCAAGCAAGTATTTTAGTCAGGTAGCCTAGTACATCAAAAACTAAAGGCATGTACTGTATGACAGAATCATAGACTGTTTAGACAACATGAAAGAGGAGGATGGCATTGGTGTGAGTAAACATGTTTGTACACACACACACACACACATACAGAGAGAAATCAGTCCCATGCACAGCCTCATCATGTTTACCTTACGTAGATAGGAGTATTTATTTTAGTTTTCAGACTAAGCACAGGTGATTAGATAACATTGAAGTTGAAATTTTGCTGGAATAGTGGAGGCAGCTCCTATTTCTTTTCAACTTACAATAACTCGCAGTGGTTCTAAATAAATAGTTGTTTAGTGGTCCAAAAATATGGGAAACATAACCTTGCTTGACCATGCTGTAGGTCATGTAACTGTTTGTTGCATGAAATATGTTTTGTGAACTTCACCAGACAGATGTGTCTCTCCAGTTTTGTAATGAAACAAATGTGTGCTTGAATTTATTCTGCAACTGTGTCTTCTTATTGTCTCGGCCTTAGGCCTATATATTATGACGCCGAGGCATATGAATTTGGTTAAAACCTGTTATGGCAAGGCGATCCCCGAGGGGAACTCCACCCCCCCATTCAGCTGAAAAGGTAGCACAGGGAATTCAAAAATATTATTTAGAAATATTTAACTTTCACACATTAACAAGTCCAATACAGCAAATGAAAGATAAACATCTTGTTCATCTACCCATCATGTCTGATTTTTTAAATCTTTTACAGCGAAAACACAACATATATTTATGTTAGACCACCACCAAATCAAAGCAAAACAGCCATTTTTTCCAGCCAAAGATAGAGTCAGAAAAGCAGGATTAGAGATAAAATGAATCACTAACCTTTTGAAAATCTTCATCAGATGACAATCATATGACATGTTACACAATTCATTTATGTTTTGTTCGATAATATACATATTTATATCCACAAATCTCGGTGTACATTGACGCCATGTTCAGAAATGCCTCCAAAATATCCGGAGGAATTATAGAAAGCTACACCAGATAACAGAAATACTCATCATAAACTTTGACTAAAGATACATGTTCTACATATAATTAAAGATACACTGTTTCTTAATGCAACCTCTGTGTCAGATTTTTTTTAAACGTTACGAAAAAAGCCTACCATGCAATAATCTGAGACAGCGCTCAGACGTAAAAGTATTTCTCCGCCATTGTTGGAGTCAACAGAAATACGAAATCATAAATATTCTCTTACCTTTGATGATCTTTCATCGGAATGCAGTGCAAGGAGTCCTAGTTCCACAATAAATCATTGTTTTGTTCCATAATGTCCAATACAAGTGTCCAATTAGCTGCATTTGCTACCACTTTCAGCTCACGTGCCCAAATGCTGACGCTGGTCCAGGACAACTCGCACGAAAACTTCAAAAATATATATTCCAGGTCGAATAAACTGGTCAAACTAAGTAGAGAATCAATCTTTAGGATGTAATTTTCATATATATCCAATAACGCTCCAACCGGATCATACGTTTTCATCTGCAGCCAAATGGAACAATGGTGGCACCCACAGAGAAATGCGCCACAGGGAAATTGCATTCTGCCAAGACCGTGACTATTTCCCCTCCCATTCGGTCAAAGTTCACACCAGAATCTCCATTCCACGTTCTACAGAATGAGGACATCTAGTGGAAGGTATAGGAAGTGCATATCTTGTTTGGAAAGGAAGGGGCGATGACGTCCAATTTGACCCACATTCAGAATTTCACTTCTTTTTTGGAAGATTGCCTGCCCTATGAGTTCTGTTATACTCACAGACATAATTCAAACAGTTTTAGAAATTTCAGAGTGTTTTCTATCCAATAGTAATAATACTATGCATATATTAGCAATCTAGGACAGAGTAGGATGCAGTTCACTATGGGCACGCAATTCATCCAGAGTGAAAATATTGCCCTCAAGTTTTATTTAACAGTCATAGCTTAGGGATAGCTGTTCAGGAGCATTTTGGTCCTAGACTTAGAGCACCAGAACCGTTTGCCATACCATAGCAGAAGGAACAGTCTATAACTTGGTGGCTGGAGTCTTTGACAATTTTAAGGGCCTTCCTCTGACACCACCTGGTTTAGAGGTCCTGAATGGTAGGGAGTTTGGCCCCAGTGATGTACTGCGCCATACACTCTACCCTTTGTAGCGCCTGGCGGGTGGATGTAGAGCAGTTGTCACGCCCTCTTCCCAACTGTGTTGGTGAGTTTGTACCATAATCGGTTCTTAGTGATGTGGACTATCCTCGGTTCTAGGTTTCTTCCTAGGTTCTGGCCTTTCTAGGGAGTTTTACCTAGCCACCATGCTTCTACACCTGCATTGCTTGCTGTTTGGGGTTTTAGGCTGGGTTTCTGTACAGCACTTTGAGATATCAGCTGATGTAAGAAGTGCTTTATAAATACATTTGATTTGAATTAATTTGACACCGACTCACTCTGCTACAGCCCCATCAATGTGAATGGGACCATGTTCAGCCCTCCGTTTCCTGTAGTCCGCAATAAGCTCCTCTGTCTTGCCCACGTTGAGGGAGAGGTTGTGTCCTGGCACCAAACTGCCAGATCTCTAACCTCCCTATAGGCTGTCTCATCGTCATTGGTGATCAGACCCACCACTGTTGTGTCATCGGCAAACTTAATGATGGTGGTGGATACGTGCGTGGCCACACAGTGTGGGTGAACAGGGAGTACAGGAGGGGAATAAGCATTCATCCCTGAGGTGCCCTGTGTCGAGGGTCAGTGTGGTGGATATGTTGTTGCCTACCCTCAGCACCTTGGGGGCGGCCCGTCAGGAAGTCCAGGATCCAGTTGCAGAGGGAGCTGTTCAGTCTCGAGGGACCTTAGCTTAGTGATGAGGTCAGTTCTATTTTCTATGGTAACATTATCACCCTCTGGTTGCCAGTAGTTGTTTTACAGTTATACCTAACCTCACCATTATGGACATTTGTCACGTTGGTAACAATGACTCGGGAGACAGGCGCAGTAATGCGTAATAGGCTTTTTTTAATATACCCCAAATTACGGCGTGCCGGATAAGGGCACGGGGACAAAGACCAAACAAGCATGTAACAAAAACACAGGGTTGAAACCCAAACAAAAGAGCGAGGAGTACCTTGAATAAATACACACGCACACAATGATTAACACACGGGTTAACACACGGATTAACACACGGGACGAGACCCGTAATCAACGGCACAAAAACCAAAACACACAGCACAGGTACTCACACGCACCAACGGACATTGTAACAATAATTGCCAGCACCATGGTGAACAAAGGGCACATATATACAAATGCAATCAGAGGGAATAGGGACCAGGTGTGCGCAAGGAAAGTTCCAGAGGGATCCGTGACAACATTGTTCTGTCCCTGTGTGCAGATTTAAAAAGATCTCCTCTCCCCTTCCCTCGGTCAAATAGGTAATTGACAAACATTATATAAATAACACAAAAGGGAAAACAACTGTGTATTTGTACAGTAATTTTTATTTAGAGGCCACAGCTCTTGCATATTACAACTGTTGGCTTTCATAAGGCAAAAGCAAGAATGATCCACCAGCTAATTTCACACAGAAAACAGAAAGCGTTCAGAGGGTGGGGACCCACAGGCATGCAGCAATGGCTCAGAATGCAATGTACAACGTTGTATATACAAAACAACAGTGAGAACCAAGGAAATGCCACACAGCTCATCCTAATCAACTACGGAATCAAACAAAAAAGACGGACCAACTTTAATTTTGGTAAATAAAAACACTTTTTCTTTTTAGCGCTTTTTTCTCTGTAAAAGTGCAACTCAATTTAAAATAGAGTATAACCTGTTTCAAGGTCTTTTCAACAACGTAGAAATAAAAATATAATCTCCAACAAGATATCAAAATGGAGCTATGAGAATATTGCATTTCTAGAATACCCACTCATTTTAGTTCAAAATGGCTGCTGGACAATGTCTCGTTTGTGTTAGGGTGAGAGATTATGAAGTCACAGAGCATTGACATAGATATGGAAACGCAAGTTGTAGAACATACTATGGGGTTGAGAGTAGAGTGAGTAGACGAGAAGACGTTTATCCTAAACAGCTTTGAACTTAGTTTTCAGTTTGAAACATCCACTTAAAGACAGATAAGACAAATAAAAGGGTACATACACTAATCGTCACAAAAATGTACCATTATAATGAATGTAGAATACGACAAAGAAGCGCCATATAGGTTTGCATTGGACAGGAACACACCTAATAATCTCACTCAACATTGTCAAACAAATGGTACTCCATATTGCTTAGGAACACATATAAATGAATTTAGAAATCATTGCGACAAAGATCATCGGTGCTATCTTCAGCATGACACAGCTAAACTGTCGATCATGGTTTATTTTTTCAACATTTTTCCTCAGTATAGTAATTACTATTTGTATTGTTTATTACAGGTCCTTCATGGGCATTTCAAGCTGACAAACAGGTCCTAGAGTTGATATGTGAGTAACAGAGTTGGTACATGCATTGGTTACCAGGCTAACTCAAAACTTGTGAGAGGAGTGGGTGTGGCGACAGGAGTCAGACAGGGGTAAAGGGAGGTGCCAGTTCTTGTGTTGGGTGGTGCCGGGCTCTAGTCGTCGTCTTCGTCCTCTTCGTCACTGTCCTTCATGGAGATTCCCCCCATGCCTCCCTCCTTCATGGACGCGTTGGCCTCCTCCAGGGTCAGTCTGTTCCTCACCGTGTCATACATCTTACTGTTCAGGGTGGAGTCTAGCACCCCCTGCAGACGGAAGTCACGGTACTTTTTCTACAAGGAGAAGGATGATTTATGAGTAAATTGGTTAGCCGGTACAGAGGGATGATAATTTTGACAGTAACTAAAGGCTCTAGAAAGAATGTGTTTCACCAGGTTAGAGGTAGACTACATGGAAATCAGTGATAGTAATTATAAAGAGATCACCATCTCCAGCACACTATAACACCTACCATACCCCTAAGCTACATTTGTCAACACACCCTTTCAATCACGTTCCCATCTTGCCATCACGTAAGGCGACACTAGTCTCAAAAGAGATTTAACCCCTGGGGTGCCAGTAAGTCTGTAGGCCATCATAAATAAGAATTCTTAACTGACTTGCCTAGGTAAATAAAGGTGAAATAAAAAAGTATAAAAAGTTACAGTACCTGGGTTACAGTGCAGGTTATTAACCCCTCCCTGCCAGTGAGTTACCTTGACAATCCTGATGAGGATCTTGAGCTGGTAGACATGGAGCTGCTGGTCCATTCGCTCAGTGAGCCAAGTCCCCAGTAGGTTCATGGTGGCTGTGTACCATTGCTGCAACACACACAAACACAGTGTTCTCCAGCAAAACACACACACACACACATTGACGAAAGCAAACACACACACACACACACACACACACACACACACACACACACACACACACACACACACACACACACACACACACACACACACACACACACACACACACACACACACACACACACACACACACACACACACACACACACACACACACTCACACCACACACTCTAGCAAACTAGAGCTCTCTGAATGCAACTTGATATGTTTACTAGTAAACACATACACACGTCTTACAAGCAAAACACACACACATAGGGAAGTACTTTCTGACACTTAACTCACACAGACATTCACAGTATTCTCCAGGAAACACACACACACGCACACACACACACACACACACACACACACACACACAGAGAAGACACAATTCTGTAGTGGTGAATAGAAGCACACACTGAACATGCATAAAATACTGTTTCAGAAAAAAACATTATTATTTCATAATTCCCATTTCTCCAATCACTGCAGGACTACAAAAATCTGAGGGAAACAATTAAATGATTAATAAATTGCCAGGGTATACTAGTAGTAGACATTAGTATTAGTAGTAGACAATCTATACAATCTTGATGTTTTCTGGCACAGAAATTCTGGCTCCAGTACACTGAGGGACACAATCTTATATAGTGTTTAATAAACTAAACATAAATGCCATACATAATTTGTATCTGAATTTAAATAAGTAAATTATTTACTTCAAATGTACTTCCAGACTAGAGCTAAAGCCCTATGAAGACTCTTCAATACTTATTTGCAACATCACAACGTCTTAGAACATTCCAGTGTCGTTTCAACTCGATCATTTGCGGAAAATTAAATCATAGTGAGAAAATGAGGAAAGCGTTAGGCAGGCAAGGAGCAGACAGTTGTGCTATTTTCTTATACCTTTTCAGAAGATCGTTTCATTCATGCATTCAGAGTGTAGGATAAGATTGATCTAGATTATTCATATCAGACATCAAGTTATAAGAGAAAAGCACACAAGAGAGGAGTGATGAACCAAGGAAGATAGGAGATAGTCACCTCCCTCGTCCAGAAAAATATATAAACTTTGAGTAATGTGGAGTGAGTAGGCAGGGTCAGGATTGAGGGCCTGGTCAGGAATGAGGGCCAGGAATGAGTGCCTGGAGAGTCAGGAATGAAGGCCTGGAGGGCCTGGAGGCCCAGGAATGAGGGCCTGGAGGGTCACGATTGAGGGCCTGGAGGGTCTGGAATGAGGGCCTGGAAGGCCAGGATTAGACTTGTTTTGGTTGGTTTTTGAATGGTTTCACTGGTCTAATTGCCCTAGCTCTAATTTGATTGGACCCAGGTTTGTTTGTCCTGTAGAGATGACTGATAGGTCAGGAGGTTTTGGATTGGCGCTTGAGGTCAGATATTAGCGGATTGATGCCTGTCCACTTCACATGGTCGAGTTGAGCCTACGTGCGTGCAATGCATGCAGACCTGGAAGGTAGGTGGGTGGGTGGGTGGCTGGGTGGATGCGTGCGTGCGTGCAGAGATTTGTTGGCTGTATGTGTCGTATAGTGGTATGGTAGTATGGTAGTTCAAATACAGTGCATTTGGAAAGTATTCAGAACCCTTGACTTTTTCCACAGTTGGTTACGTTACAGCCTTATTCTAAAATGGATTAAATGAATACAAATCCTCCAAAATCTACACATAATACCCCATAATGACAAAGCGAAAAAACAGGTTTTTATAAATGTTTGCCGAGAAGGCCAGCATCCCGGAGTTGCCTCTTCACTGTTGACTCTGATACTGGTGTTTTGTGGGTACTATTTAATGAAGCTGCCAATTGAGGACTTGTGAGGAGTCTGTTTCTCAAACTAGACACTCTAATGTACATGTCCTCTTACTCAGTTGTGCACCAGGGCCTCCCACTGCTCTTTCTATTCTGGTTAGGGCCAGTTTGCGCTGTTCTGTGAAGGGAGTAGTACACAGCATTGCACGAGATCTTCAGTTTCTTGGCAATTTCTCGCATGGAATAGCCTTCATTTCTTAGAACAAGAATAGACTGACGAGTTTCAGAAGAAAGTGTTTTGTGTCTGGCCATTTTGAGCCTGTAATCAAAACCGCAAATGCTGATGCTCCAGATACTCAACTAGTCTAAAGATGTCACGCCTTGGTCATTGTATTTTGTGTTTTTGTTATATGTTTGGGTAGGCCAGGGTGTGACATGGGTTTATATGTTGTTTTCGTATTGGGGTTTGTATTATTTGGGATCGCGGCTGATTAGGGGTGTTGTATAGGCTTGGCTGCCTGAGGCGATTCTCAATCAGAGTCAGGTGATCCTCGTTGTCTCTGATTGGGAACCGTATTTAGGGAGCCATAGTTTCGCTTTGTATTTCGTGGGTGATTGTTCCTGTCTTTGTGTAGTTTCACCAGATAGGCTGTAATAGGTTCACGTTCCGTTTGTTGTTTTCGTCTTTCAGTTATTTCATGTACCGCATTTTCATTCATTAAAGTCATGAGTAACCAACGCGCTGCATTTCGGTCCGACTCTCTTCTTTCAACAGACAAACGCAGTTACAAAATAAGGTAAGTTTTAGTGCTTCTTTAATCAGAGCAACAGTTTTCAGCTGTGCTAACATAATTGCAAAGGGGTTTTCTAATGATCAATTAGCCTTTTAAAATGATAAACTTGGATTAGCGAACACAACGTGCCATTGGAACATAGGAGAGATGGTTGCTGATAATGGGCCTCTGCACGCCTATGTAGATATTCCATATAAAGATATTCCGTTTACGGCTACAATAGTAATTTACAACATTAACAATGTCTGCACTGTATTTCTGATCAATTTGATGTTATTTTAATGGACAAAAAATTGGTTTTTCTTTCAAAAACAAGGACATTTCTAAGTCACTCCAAACTTTTGAACGGTAGTGTATGGAAATGAGATTTTATTTTTTATTTTTTATAAATTAGCGAAAGAATATGAACAATCTGGTTTTGCTTTGCCGTTATGGGGTATTGAGTGTAGATTGATGAGGGAAACAAACTATTTCATCCATTTTTAGAGTAAGGCTGTAATGTAACAGAATGTGCGAAGTCAAGGGGTCTGAATACTTTCCGAAGGCACTGTATTGGTAGTGTAGTAGTATGGTAGTATGGTAGTGTAGTAGTATGGTAGTATAGTAGTACATTAGTATAGTAGTACGTTAGTATAGTAGTATGGTAGTATATTAGTATGGTAGTATAGTGGAATGGTAGTATGGTAGTATATATTAGTAGTATGTTAGTATGGTAGTATACAGTAGTAGTATGGTAGTATAGTAGTATAAGGGTATGATAGTATGTTAGTATGGTAGTATAGTAGTAGGACTGAGGCAGAACTCTAAGAGGAGAAGGGTCATGCTAGAAGATGTACACAGGAAGATTATTTGACTTGAATTCATGCCATTCAACATAATGTGCTAAAACAATGCAACATTAGAGATAAGTGCCACTTTCTGAAGAGAGATAAGGCGGTAGGAGTTATGGGGTTAATAAAGAAAGAAAGAATTGAGAGAGAGAAAAAAAAGTAAAGTTGTTGAAATGAATAAGTGAAAGATAGAAAGAGAGAGAGACAGATGCAGCATTGGGGAGTGTTGCCAATACATGCAAAGTGATGGATGGAATATAATAGCATTAGGAGGGAAAATATTGTTTATAAAACCATCATATCTAATCATCAGACAGTAACGGAAAAACAAACTTAAACACTGTTGCAACCAAAACATCCACAGCTCAAAAGACGTAAACAGTCAAACATGGTAGGGCCAGGTCAGAAGCAGCTATACTAACAGCCACACATCAGAAACAGTAGGGATGAGGTACTTTTTAGCAGTGTAGAAATACAAGGAGACAGACAGGGACAGCCAGTGTTGACTTCAAAGATGAAAACAACCATACTTCACAGTAGTACAACACACCTCTCTAGCACAAAACAGCACACCTCTCAAACACACAAAGCCAACACACAGTGACAGTGCTGGTACAGAATGCTACTGCACAAATAATACCTTTCAAACACACTAATACACAGCTAATACACATACTGAATCACTGTACCGCACACCTCTCAGACACACAAAGCCAACACACACACACACATCTGTGCACCACAATACTGTACAGTTTATACATTTCAGGGGTATGAAGCAGACACACATTACCGTAGTACACCTCACGGAAATGGTGGACACATTATTTCAAATGCACCACATAAGGATTACGTGCTTGTAAGACAGTGCTCTCATATCACTGGCTTTATGCCAGACCCATTCAAACGTGAACGTGTACAGATGTAGGATCTTCATTTGATCACCTTGTTGCAGGAGAACGTTCCTGCAATGCATGGCATTTAAATCTTTGAGTGTTTGAGGTTTAAGAAGGCTTCTGAAGTCTGTATTTTCCACATTGAAATTTCAGGCTTGATTTTTCCTTACGAAGTACGTTTCAACCCCTACAAAAATGTCCATAAATTTTAATCCACAAATGAAGATCCGACATCTGAATTGTAAAGTACTATATCATATTCAAGATGATTTACATAGAAAATGAATGTTAGTTATTATGTATCCTAGTGTTGGAGTGAATTAGATGATCTGTGCATAATCCCATATCTTTCTTTACCCGAGAGCACTGCTTTTGATAATCCTGCCTGATGGTGCTTGTTTGGATTCTTTGCTTGTAAACAAAAGGGATCCAACCAATTCCCAAAGGTCCAAAAGCTCTGTGGCAATGCATACCAGAATACAGTGGGCAGCAGCAGAGGAGGAAGAAAAGATAGAAGAGGAAAGCCACTAGAGGAGGATAATAGAACATGGCCCTCTTCTGTACCAGGCTGTGATAGGTTTACACACAGCCCATGGTCTCAAAATGTGACATATCATATCCCTTCTCTGTCATAATTGTTTTGCCACATTTTGGAAACCCCCCTCCCTATTGGTCAGGAGGAGGCATCTTACTTACATCAAATAACCTTTCTATATACACCTCCTCATTGACCTTATCTCGCAGAATGTCCTGAGAGTGGCGGACACAGGTCACGTAACCGTCGGCAACGTCCATCCCAGGCTTCTGCAAACACACCAGAAACAGAAACATTGTAAATCTGTCATTTGTAATATGTCAAATGTATTTAAAATATACTAAAGAATATGGAAAATAAATAAAATATTGAACACTCTGAAATTAAATAATGATATAATGTACTAAATACAGTTGAAGTCGGAAGATAACATACACCTTAGCCAAATACATTTAAACTCAGTTTTTCATAATTCCTGACATTTAATCCGAGTAAAAATTCCCTGTTTTAGGTCAATTAGGATCACCACTTTATTTTAAGAAGGCGAGATGTCAGAATAATAGTAGAGAGAATTGTTTATTTCAGATTTTATTTCTTTCATCACATTCCCAGTGGGTCAGAAGTTTACATTCACTCAATTAGTATTTGGTAGCATTGCCTTTAAATTGTTTAACTTGAGTCAAATGTTTTGGGAAGCCTTCCACAAGCTTCCCACAATAAGTTGGGTGAATTTTGGCCCATTCCTCCTGACAGAGCTGGTGTAACTGAGTCAGGTTTGTAGGCCTTCTTGCTCACACATCCTTTTTCAGTTCTGCCCATACATTTTCTATAGGATTGAGGTCAGGGCTTTGTGATGGCCACTCCAATAACTTGACTTTGTTGTCCTTAAACCATTTTGCCACAACTTTGGAAATATTCCTGGGGTCATTGTCCATTTGGAAGACCCATTTGCATCTATTTTGTGAAGTGCACTAGTCTCTCCTGCAGCAAAGCACCCCCACAACATGATGCTGCCACCCCCATGCTTCACGTTTGGGATGGTGTTCTTCGGCTTGCAAGCCTCCCCCTTTTTCCTCCAAACATAACGATGGTCATTATGGCCAAACAGTTCTATTTTTGTTTCATCAGACCAGAGGACATTTCTCCAAAAAGTATAATTTTTGTCCCCATGTGCAGTTGCAAACCGTAGTCTGGCATTTTTATGGCAGTTTTGGAGCAGTGGCTTCTTCCTTGCAGAGCGGCCTTTCGGGTTATGTTGATATAGGACTAGTTTTACTGTGGATATAGATACTTTTGTACCGGTTTCCTCCAGCATCATCTCAAGGTCCTTTGCTGTTGTTCTGGGATTTATTGGCACTTTTCGCGCCAAAGTACGTTCATCTCCAGGAGACAGAACACGTCTCCTTCCTGAGAAGTATGGCGGCTGCGTGGTCCCATGGTATTCATACTTGCGTACTATTGTTTGTTCAGATGAACGTGGTACCTTCAGGCATTTGGAAATTGCTTTCAAGGATGAACCAGACTTGTGGAGGTCTACAATTTTTTTTATGAGTTCTTGGCTGATTTCTTTTGATTTTCGCATGATGTCAAGAAAAGATGCACTGAGTTTGAAGGTAGGCCTTGAAACACATCCACAGGTACAAATGATGGCAATTATCAGAAGCTTCTAAAGCCATGACATCATTTTCTGGAATTTTCCAAGCTGTTTAAAGGCACAGTCTACATAGTATATTTACACTTCTGACTCACTGGAATTGTGATACAGTGAAATAATCTGTCTGTAAACAATTGTTGGAAAAAATGACTTGTGTCATGCACAAAGTAGATGTCCTAACCGACTTGCCAAAACTATAGTTTGTTAACAAGAAATTTGTGGAGTGGTTGAAAAAATGAGTTTTCATGACTCTAACCTAAGTGTTTGCAAACTTCTGACTTCAACTGTACCTACTCACAAAGTAAAAAGTATTAAAGAGAATAAATAGAGGCAGAGTTGGGAGGGGAAGGGGTTATGGGAGAAAAATGTATCTTCTCTGCACAGCACAGTAAAATCACCCCAAACACATAAGAATGTACTGAATTATATGTACTTCCTTTCAGATCACATATCTCTACTGGTTTGACATTTTACAGATATCAACGTGGACTGCAGCACACTTACAGGGACATCCACATACTTAGACGCAGCTTTCACCTGAAATTACAGACAGAATGTGACAAGAAAAGATGAGAATTGCATAATTTGCACAGTCACCAATATAACAAAAATAATTGACAGAAAAACAGTTCCATCTACCACGATATTGGATGAGATACAGTAGAGAAGTATAGTCTTACCGTGAATGACATGAAAGATGAGAAGAGAGTGCCTTCATCGTATCGGGAGATCTTCGCCAACAGAGCCTCCAGAATAACCACAAACTGAGAAGAAGTGAGACACACAAACAACAAATAAAAAATTGAATCAAATTGTATTTGTCACATGCGCCAAATACAACAATGAAATGGTTTCAAACAACTAACAAATAGATTTATCCCAGACCACAAATCACAATTCTTTTCTAGTACCACAAAGCAAGCTGAGGCCAACCACAATATGAGTCATGTATTGTTAGGAAGGACAACTTCTAGAAGAAAGAAAAAGAGTGAGGTATACCTTAGCCACCATGAGTTGGATCATGTCTTTCACACTCTCCTCAATCAGTTCATCTATTTGGGCGTGGTACTGTTTCTGAAATACCAAAATAACACACAGTTCATCTATTTTGGTGGTACATTTTCTAGTAGGTGTATGTGATCCCTTGTGGGAATTGAACCCGCAACCTTTGCACCACATTCTTACCTCCTGGCCCATCTCCATGGCACACAGCTTGGCGGACTGGTCCTTCGCGTCCACCATCACATTGAACATGGTGCATATTGCTGCCGAGATGCGGAAGTCTGTTCCCCTGCTGCTCTTTGCCAGCTTGGACTCAAATGCCATCTTAGTGCTGCAATACACATCAGTGAACATCTCTATGTAATGTATCTTATCTTGTTTGAGGCAGAGGCTCATGTCCAGCCACATGATCGAGAGACACACACATACACACCAACACCGACACGACCACAACACCGCCTCGCTTCGCTTTCTTAGGAAACTATACAGTATTTTGTTTTTTATGTATTGTTTCTTACACTGTTACCCCAGGAAATCTTCATTCTTATTACATACAGCCGGGATGAACTATTGGATATAAGAGCAACGTCAACTTACCAACATTATGACCAGGAATCCACCACCCAGGACAATGGATCGGATCCAAGCAGGCGACCCAAAACAACGGGGCAAAGGGGCAAGGGGAAAACGGAGCGGTCTTCTGGTCAGGCTCCGTAGAGGGGCACATCGCCCACCACTCCCGAGTAAACTACTCGCCAATGTCTTGACAACAAGGTAAATGAAATCCGAGCAAGGGTTGCCTTCCAGAGAGACATCAGAGATTGTAACATTCTCTGTTTCACAGAAACATGGCTCACTTGGGGATGTGTTATCAGAGTCGGTACAGCCACCTGGTTTCTTCACGCATCGCGCCGACAGAAACAAACATCTCTCTGGTAAGAAGAAGGGCGGGGGTGTATGCCTTATGATTAACGAGTTGGGGTGTGATCATAACAACATACAGGAACTCAAGTACCTGACCTAGAATTCCTTACAATCAATGGCCGACCGCATTATCTACCAAGAGAATTCTCTTCGATTATTTTCACAGTCGTCTATACCCGCCCCCCCCCCCCCAAAGCAGACACCTCGACGGCCCTGAAATAACTTCTTATGACTCTTTGTAAACTGGAAACCACATATCCTGAGGGTGCATTTATTATAACTGGGGATTTTAACAAGGCTAATCTGAAAACAAGGCTCCCTAATCCCTAAAGACCCGGGCTGTCAAAATTCTGGATCATTGTTACTCTAACTTCCGCGACACAAACAATGCCCTCCCTCGCCCTCCTTTTGGCAAATCTGACCACCACTCCATTTTGTTGCGCCCAGCATATAGACAGAAACTAAAACAGGAAATGCCCATGCTCAGGTGTATTCAATGCTGGTCCAACCAATCTGATTCCACGCTTCAAGATTGCTTCGATCACATGGACTGGGATATGTTCCGGATAGCGTCGGACAACAACATTGATGTATACGCTGATTCGGTGAGCGAGTTTATTAGCAAGTGCATCGGTGATGTTGTACCCACGGCGACAATTAAGACCTTCCCCAACTGTGGATTGATGGCAGCATTCGCACAAAACTGAAAGCGCGAACCACTGCTTTTAATCAGGGCAAGGCGAACGGAAACGTGACCGAATACAAATACACCCAAGTGGAGAGGGTAGGAAACAACATCTTCAACCCGCAGATCCTCAACACTGGGGCCCCACAAGGGTGCGTTCTCAGACCTTTCCTGTACTCCCTGTTCACCCATGACTGCGTGGCCATGCACGCCTCCAACTCAATCATCAAGTTTGCAGACGACACTACAGTGGTAGGCTTGATTACCAACAACGACGAGACGGCCTACAGGGAGGAGGTGAGGACCCTCGGAGTGTGGTTTCAGGAAAATAACCTCACACTCAACGTCAACCAAACAGGAGATGATCGTAGACTTCAGGAAACTGTAGAGGGAGCACCCCCCCCCCCCCCATCAACACCGACGGGACAGTAGTGGAGAAGGTGGAAAGTTTTAAGTTCCTCGGCGTACACATCGCGGACAAACTTAAATGGTCCACTCACACAGACAGAGTGGTGAAGAAGGCGCAACAGCAACCTCAGGAGGCTGAAGAAATTTGGCTTGTCACCAAAAACACTCACAAACTTTTACAGATGTACAATCGAGAGCATCCTGTCGGGCAGTATCACCGCCTGGTACGGCAACTGCTCTGCCCACAATCGTAAGGCTCTCCAGAGCGTAGTGAGGTCTGCACAACGCATCACCGGGGGAAAACTACCTGCCCTCCTGGACACCTACACCACCCGATGTCACAGGAAGGCCAAAAAGATCATCAAGGTCAACAACCACAAGGTCACCCCGCTATTATCCAGAAGGCGAGGTCAGTACAGGTGCATCAAAGCTGGGACCGAGAGAGTGAAAAACAGCTTTTATCTCAAGGCCATCAGACTGTTAAACAGCCATCACTAACATTGAGTGGCTGCTGCCAACATACTGACTCTCATCTCTAGCCACTATAACAATTAAAAATTGGATGTAATAGATGCATCACTAGTTACTTTAAACAATGCCACTTTATATAATGTTTACATACCCTACATTGCTCATCTCATATGTATATACTGTATTCTATACCATCTACTGCATCTTGCCATTCGGCCATCGCTCACCCATGTATTTATATGTACATATTCTCATTCATTCCTTTACACTTGTGTGTATAAGGTAGTTGTTGTGAAATTGTTTGATTACTTGTTAGATATTACTACATGCTCGGAACTAGAAGCACAAGCCTTTCGCTACACTCACATTAACATCTGCTAACCATGTGTATGTGACCAATAAAATGTGATTTGATTTGATTTGACACACACATACACTGATAACACCATTATATCGAATCCAGCACAGAAACGTACACACAACACAACACACACACACCGTTTGACGCAGTTCTCGATCATGTCGCTGGACATGAGCTTCATGCGGTTCTCCAGGTGTTTGGCAAACTCCTCCTCGGGCCAGTGCAGGTCCCTGATGAAGGTCTGCAGCGCCTCCAGCTTCCAAAACAAGTCCTCCGATGTCCCAGAGCCATTGCTGCACACCAACGGCACACCCAAACACAAACAGGTCAGAGGGCAAAGGTCACAGAAGACAGAGGGGTCAGGGAGGTGTAAAGGAGGATGCTGATCCTCCACACCTCAACTGCTGGGGTCAAAGTTCCTTTATTCTAACCACACACCGACCGACTGTTCCAGAGTAATGTCCTTCATATTAACTCAACTTATAAATATCAGATCTTCTCTGACAGACAGTCAGTGTGTGGGGGAAATAAAAGGTCAGGGTTGACTCCAACATTGAAATAACCATGCTGTAGCACATTATTAACCCTTTAGGTGTGAAGTGGAATCATGCAGGATTGTCACTGCAGATATCTCACAGGCGAGGGAGCGAGGGAGTAGAGAGGTAAGGGAAGGCGTGCCTTGAAACATGGCTATAATTTTGTGTTCAAAAGTAGGTTTAATTGATCTCTATTGAACTTAGTTTGTTTTGGGTATATACGATCAATCACAGTAAATAAAACTCTTGAAGAGCAGCCCCCTCTCTCACCCCCCATGTCCTCAGACTGGTGGTACTGGGCGGGTATACTACAGTGTAGTAGCTATTAAACACACCATGCAGTCCTGTCTGAAGTTGCTGACATCCTGGGTAGAGCTGACTGAGATAGAGGATGCAGGAAAAGCAGGAGGAGGAGGAGAGTAAAAGAGGACAGGAGAGGGGGCAGATCTCTACTATATTGGATGCCAGCTGCACTGAAGCGGTGGTTGCTTCAGAGCATTCAGCTAACAGTCCACCCACCCAGTTACAACCAGGTGGACTCTCTACCCACCACTCCAGATCCCAACCATAGAAATAAAAACACTAGAATGAAAACACCCGCTAACCACCAGCCCCACCCACCCTATCCCACTGGCCATAGACAGTCATGTGAGCCAGGACCAGTAATATTCATACATAGTGCTGATGCAACTGTGTTTTCTATTAGCAATCAGTGGTATAGTCAACTGTTCATGAGCACTATGGACAAACTACGTTATTCTCTACAGCTAGTGCAATTATGAAAACTGTTGGAGAGAGGAGGAAAGATACACATTGGACAGAAAATTCCAGATGAACTATGTCCACTGCTGCAATAGAGCTCAGTGCAACAAACCCCAACACTTCCAGTGAGAGATGGTTTGAATCTGTATCTCTGTACCTCGCAGCTCAACTGCATGCATGTTGAGGGGAAATGAGAAGGCATCACATAGCCATTCATTTCAAGAACAAACAAGTCTAAACTCTAAACAAGCCTAAACTACTGTATTTAACCCCTTTGCAGTGCTCTTGGCATGAACATGATAGGATCGGTAAAGACCGGTCTGCTTGAATGTTTACCCCAGATTTGATTTGAGGAACGTAAAGTAGTCATATCTGGAATGTGCGTGCCATGCTCTTGCCTATGGAGTTGAGAAATAAGCTATTTTCCCTTACATAATGTCTAAGCAGGTCGTTGGCAGAGATATTTCAAAATGTAAATCAATATTTGAATTGTCAATGACCTGTGACATGGGGACCTAGGGGACATCTTCATACCAAGGCAATATGTTGCTGATGCACATAACTCTAAGGTGAACTAGTTGAATACACACTCAGGGACATAGATAGCAGCCATCCATGACGGGGTGGAAAAACTAGGCATTGTTGGAAGGTTAACTGATAGTCCTGCTACTGGCGGCAGATTTGGTACTTTGGGAATTTGGAGGTTGACATTTGGTATTTGGAGATTCACATTGGGCAGATTACTTGTTAAGCTCCTGCAGAAGAGACAGACAAAAAGAACAAAATAAATCCAGAACAGTGGTAATGTAGACACTGATGCAGATCAAAGCCATGTGACACTGTACAGTCAAAGTAATCAAATCCAGAACACAAGTGGAAAAGTCACAAAGAAACCGATCATCTTCTGACATGATACATGGTATGTAAATACCACACATAAACAAGAGCAACAGCTAGAGAAGCAGATGTTTTCTGAAGCACATAGAAAAAGAGGACCTACTACATTCAGAATAAGCGGTGGATTTCAGAGACACAGAGACACATAGAGTATAACAGCAGTGGTGAGACAAAACAGCAAAGTTATATAAACACAAGACCTATCGTCTAGAAATATGCATTTTCCTTTGAGGTTTAGAGCTTTGTAAAGAGCTTCCTTTATGAAGAAAGCAAAGCTAAATGTAAATGGAATGACAAATCAATAAGAATTACTTACAAAGTGAAAAAGAGCAAATTAGAAACAAAAACAACACCGGAGAGCTTCTGTCCCTAGCGACATTTCAAAGCACAGACTATGAACGTTAGACCATGAAACAAAAACAACACCGGAGAGCTTCTGTCCCTAGCGACATTTCAAAGCACAGACTATGAACGTTAGACCATGAAACAAAAACAACACCGGAGAGCTTCTGTCCCTAGCGACATTTCAAAGCACAGACTTTGAACGTTAGACCATGAAACAAAAAGGATGGAAATATTGGAGATTGACTTCAATTAAACAGAACAATACACTCTAAAGCCTAGAGCTTCTGACAATAAAACTAATAGTTTTAATAATACCTTATCGTCGTACCATCATATTCAGGTTTAATTTGTTTCTGAAGTTGGAATCACTGATCTCCAAGGCCTTTGTATCCTAATAAAAGTTGTATTAATGCCTATCGGGATATGTTTTCCTCATCAGAAAAGAAACTCTGACTGAGGAGTGTGGTGAGGCAGTCAAATTTCATTAAGGAGTGAACAACATGAGGTATAGTAGTCTTGTAAGAGTGTCTCTATCCTGGCCTCTCTAGCCATCCTAAAATAGCAGACAGTTAGTGAGAGGGTGGATGGTCCCTTACTTTACAGGCACCCAGGACTCTCCCTCACACCCCCTGGTGATAGACTGAGCGATGGAGGACTCCATCAGGTCTACATATCTAACCACCAGGGGAGAATAGAGGTCCTGCAGGTGTTTGTGGAATTTCCCATTGCACAGGTGATCTAGAAGCAGAAGAAGAGAGAGAGAATAAAGAGATTATAGCAATAAACATTGTTTAATAGTTATATTGTTAATAAACATCATAGAAGAGCAGTGATTTAGGCAGAAGATGGAGAGAGAGAATACAGTATTGATATTATAACATAAATGTCACAAAGGGGCAGGACCAAGCAGTGTTAGTATAGCACAGAACAGTACATGTTTTTGAAAATAATCTGTTCTGAATCACTGTTTCCAAGGTGCTATTCCTGGAGAAATGCCACAGCCAGCTTTAGCTGTTTAAGATGGGTGAAAACTGGACTTTTGAGTGGGTGGTTAATCTCTTTCACATTCCAAGATATGACAAGAATCTAACTTGTTCCTTAATGTTTATTGGAGAAGGCCATTGGTGTATATAAGAAGAGAAACAGGAAACGTACAGTCCGTGCGGAGGAAGTCATTAAGCAGCTGGAAGAGAGGGAAGCTGTCCCAGCTCTCAGGAGACTGGATCTCCAGGGCAGCGTCCATGTCCACAGCGTACATGGCCAGGAAGGTCTCAGCGTGCTCCGTCATCAGGTCAGACCACCAGGCAAAGGCCTAGACACACACACACCACAGACAGGACAGAGACAGAACCAGGGAGGGGGTGAATGTTGAACACAAGCCCCAGTCAGGGTGTGAGGATATGGGGTAGAGCAGGCTGGACAGCGAGGGGGCAGAGCAGACTGGGAAGGATCACACACGTACTGGAGCTAATCAGAGCTCTAACAAACCCCACACCAGCAAAGCACTGTGGACTGATATTATGTGTAGGTAAGTAGGCACAGTGTACTTGGATTGTTGGCCGTTAAATGTAGTGACTTTATGTGGTTAACTATAGTAATGGATGTCTGTAGCCTTGCAAACCCATGTGTCCTCCAATAATGAGTAAAACCAATCCACAGCTCTTGCTGGTGAAGACTAAAGGGGTCTGGGCTGCTTAAAACCTTAGCTAGCCTCCCACCAATGTGAGAAGAACTTTACAATACATTTATACACAAAGCCAAAAATAGCATGATGATATCATAAAGCTGAGTAATTATGTTGTATTCAGTAATTATTGATAATTCATCTCTAGATTGAGGGAGGGTCACAGCCTGGCGGGGGAAGGGGGGTGCCTTAGGTACCTTTTCTCATGCAGACTGATGTGGAAAACTCCCTACATGCTTTTCTCTCCAGGACCAGGAAGGAGCTCGGGTTTCCACCATTCACATCATTGCCATACCAACCGAACACTCCTCTGTAGATGTGAATGTGACACAGGTCATGTCCATGCACTGCACACTGCCATATAATAGGAAGTAGGCACACTGACCGAAGACTGCAGCACATAGCTTCTCTACTAACTACAGGGTCTTCAGAGGGACAATTTGTGAACAGACCAAGGTACTTGATATGGGTCTCCGCAGTTATTTTCAGGATGACTAGTTAGGGGGAACAATGCTACTTAGTAGGTCAGAAGGAGGTATTTATCCATGTCTGTTTTCATTAACCTTTCTGTTGATGTTGCTCCTGTGCTCGCAGTCTTGGCTCTGCTTATTTGCTCATCTTTGGAAAAACTTGACATTTGACAAATTCCAAAAGGGGAAACTGATTCAACTGTGAAAAGCTGAATCCTTCCAGTTATGTTGCATGCTTTTATTCCATATCGAATCAATATCCCCTGAAAAAACATTTGCCATAGGGGGACTATAGCTAGCCTAGCGCAGTGGTACGGCATTGCAGTCAAGTCCTCACTTACCTACTGTCTGCCCAGTTACCTGCCCACCCCATCCAAGACTATTTACAACACTATAAATCATTAGTGCTATAGTACACGCAGCAGACCTGTGCAAGCTCCATCATCATACACAGGGCAGGGGGAGTGAGTGTGGACTCAGGTTATAGTTCCAGGAAGGAGGGATGGACAGGTAAATTGGAGGCTCCATCCTACTGTATGTTGGGGGAGGGTAACCCAGGCAAGGCCCAGGCCTCTACTGCAGACCCAGGCTCAGTGCTCAGGCTCAGCCAGAGAGGGTACAGGCTCTAGTGCTGCAACAGGCACCATCGTTCACAACAGGCTCAAAGGAGAAGTTCTGGAGGACTGTACCAACACTTCAGAGAAAGTGGGCAGGGCATTTTAGTGGACATGCACAAACAGGGGGGATGGGGTTCTCATTCAACTTCACCACGTACCTCTTTGCCCTGCAGGGAGCGAATATCACCGATCATACAGACAGTGAAAACACAGGGAGATGTACAGGATAGTAAACAGTAGTGTATCTACAGTATCAGGCATTCCTATAAAGGGTTTCTGAGTGGTGGAACAATTCTAAGACGGGAGGAGGGATAGAGCAGAGAGATGGAAGAGGAGAAGAGTGTTCTACATTTTCAAAGAGTGTGAACCGTAATTTGAAACCCAACTTAAAGCTGAATGGAGGGAGGAGAGGAGAGATTCATGGTAGAGTTTTGGATTGAATCAAACCTTAAAAGAACCACAGAGAGAATACTGTGGTATATCGCACTTCAACATGCTGCTAGAGAAAAGAAGACTAGTCTTTATGGCCCCATGGACATGCTCTATGATCAAAGCGATGTTGTGCCGCCTATAGTATAGTGGAGCTTTACAGATTCAGCATGTTAGCTGATGTTTCTGCACCAACACACAACAGCCACCCATCCCTCTCTAGTGTATTCCCCTCAGCCTTACAACCCTAAGGGCAGCCCTAGTTTCTGTGCAAGTCAACATGCGATAGATAGGGAGAGGAGGTTTGTGATGGGACTGAAGAGAAAGGTAAATAATTATACTGTACCGATTGATCTCCAGAACTTGTGACTGCAGCCTGTCAAGCATATGTCAGAGAGATAGAATAAATCTGCTTATCTGGATTCATCTTATCGATCCCATAGGATCACCTATAGATATGCTATACATGCTCATCATGCTGTTTGTTTACATTAGTTTATTATACTTTTAGGAAATACAAAGGAAAGGGAAAAGCTATTTAGTGCTGTTTCTATTTCATGATCCAATTTCTCAGCGAACACGGAATGACCATGCATCACCTACAGTTCAGTACGACTAGGAGCAGCTAGCCTACATTAGAGCTACCTATACTCTTCTGTTCTCTACTCTACTGTACACACTGGGCTGAAATCACCAAGGCATTACCATCTTTCAAGGCAACCAATGTTTTATGTAACATTGTACCACCAGGGTTATGAATGATGAAAAAGTGAAGGGAACTGCATCCTTCCTACTTTAAAATGCCTCCTTGGGTAGAAATAGTGCCCTGGTACAATGTTAACATTCATCTCCCATTAAGGATTTCTGGCTGTGTATTAAATATTTGATAAAAAATGCTTCCATACACAAAGACAGCATCATATATAAAGGTGTCAGGAAGGAATGGACTAGCTCCCTCCTCCATGCCCCGAAGGAGGTGTCAGAGGAGGTAAAGAAGTGACATAGACAACGAAAGGGATGAGAGAAGAAGGAGAGGAGGGGTTACACACTCACCTCCGCATGATGTTCCTGGTTCTGCTGGAGGACCTCTATGACGAGCTCGGCCAGGCGAATAGTGTCCTCCAGTTTTTTGGCGGGCGTGACTAACTGGCCTACGTTCTCTGGAGCAGAAGGATTGGAGGGGGTTAATCAGTCAGAGTGGGGTAGCTAACAGAATCTGTTAGAATGTTTTTTTCCCATCGATATCGTTAACTCCAGAGATATGTTAAATGAAAGACACAAGTGCTCTGGGTTCTCTCTGGCGCACACAGACCACACAGACCAACAGCACTGAAGATGAGAGTATCATGATTTCTAAAGCATGCCCCCAATGAACTGGTACGAGTACATGGTGTGTACACAGTCAGTGTGAGGTGATATGGGACAACACAGTCAGGTAGAAGTGAAGGACTAAATCAATCCCATGGAGAAAACACATGCATTGTTATACTATCATGCAAAATGCTCCTGTGCTCTTCGTGCTTTTGTTGCTTGTCATTTTCAATGTTGAGTTTGTAACAGATATCACTGGTAAGATCTAGGGTGTACCTGGACACTTTTTCAGATACATATTATCTGCTGACATACAATTGAATAGACAATTGATTATGGTGAAATGAGGCATTCAGAACATTAACAATAATGTGGCAGGGTAGCCTAGTGGTTAGAGCGTTGGACGAGGAACCGGAAGGTTGCAAGTTCAAAACGCCAGAGCTGACAAGGTACAAATCTGTCGTTCTGCCCCTGAACAGGCAGTTAACCCACTGTTCCTAGGCCGTCATTGAAAATAATAATTTGTTCTTAACTGACTTGCCTGGTTAAATAAAGGTTAAAAAAAACATCAGGACATTTAATTGGACGAGGAGATAGAACTGTACAGAGTTAATATTGGTAAATTATCATTTCATCATATCACATCTGTCTAAATGTTGAAATGATACTTTCAGTGTAGCCTATTTATTCTCATAATGTTTTAGTCACACGTCATATACTCTATGCCAGGGATCATCAACTAGAATCAGTGGCGGGCCAATTTTCTTCTGGAGCGGATGGTCGGGGGGACGGAACATTATTTCAAATCATTTGTAGACGTCAACTTGACCGCAAGAAGCACAAACTAAACAATGGAAAATAATTTCATGAATGCATCTACAGGATATATTATCCAGTATGTTGTTATAAAGTAATACAATCACGCCACAAATATTAGTGTGCTAAATGTTGCCATGCCAAGACATGAGGACGGATTTTAAAGGGATTTATGTGTGTTTACATGATGTTTGTATTGCATGTGTGTGTGTGTGTGTGTGTGTGTGTGTGTGTGTGTGTGTGTGTGTGTGTGTGTGTGTGTGTGTGTGTGTGTGTGTGTGTGTGTGTGTGTGTGTGTGTGTGTGTGTGTGTGTGCACGTGCGTGCATGCATGCATGAGTGCACCTGAGTGTGTGTATGTGTGTTTAGGGTAGGTGTGTATTGGGGCTAAGCTAAAAGTCAAACAGGGCTTCACCTGGATCATTTGGATCCGGCTTTTTATCTTTCTCAACTGGAAAGAGAGAGTGAAAAGAAAGACAAGAAAGAGAAAAGAGATATTTAGGTTCATAACACCATGGTTATTAGTTTATCTTCCAGAAGAGAGAAATAATATGTCATGCTTTACGCTACTTTACGCTACTTTACGCTACTTTACGCTACTTTACGCTACAGTAGTTGAGTGTGTTAGGTAGCTACAGTAGATGAATGTGTTAGGTAGCTACAGTAGTTGAATGTGTTAGGTAGCTACAGTAGTTGAGTGTGTTAGGTAGCTACAGTAGTTGAGTGTGTTAGGTAGCTACAGTAGTTGAGTGTGTTAGGTAGCTACAGTAGATGAATGTGTTAGGTAGCTACAGTAGATGAATGTGTTAGGTAGCTACAGTAGATGAATGTGTTAGGTAGCTACAGTAGTTGAGTGTGTTAGGTAGCTACAGTAGTTGAGTGTGTTAGGTAGCTACAGTAGTTGAGTGTGTTAGGTAGCTACAGTAGTTGAGTGTGTTAGGTAGCTACAGTAGTTGAGTGTGTTAGGTAGCTACAGTAGTTGAGTGTGTTAGGTAGCTACAGTAGTTGAGTGTGTTAGGTAGCTACAGTAGTTGAGTGTGTTAGGTAGCTACAGTAGTTGAATGTGTTAGGTAGCTACAGTAGTTGAATGTGTTAGGTGGCTACAGTAGTTGAATGTGTTAGGTGGCTACAGTAGTTGAATGTGTTAGGTGGCTACAGTAGTTGAGTGTGTTAGGTAGCTACAGTAGTTGAATGTGTTAGGTAGCTACAGTAGTTGAATGTGTTAGGTAGCTACAGTAGTTGAATGTGTTAGGTAGCTACAGTAGTTGAATGTGTAAGGTAGCTACAGTAGTTGATTGTGTTAGGTGGCTACAGTAGTTGAATGTGTTAGGTAGCTACAGTAGTTGAATGTGTTAGGTGGCTACAGTAGTTGAATGTGTTAGGTAGCTACAGTAGTTGAATGTGTTAATGGTAGCTACAGTAGTTGAATGTGTTAGGTAGCTACAGTAGTTGAATGTGTTAGGTAGGAATGTGTTAGGTAGCTACAGTAGTTGAATGTGTTAGGTAGCTACAGTAGTTGAATGTGTTAGGTAGCTACAGTAGTTGAATGTGTTAGGTAGCTACAGTAGTTGAATGTGTTAGGTAGCTACAGTAGTTGAATGTGTTAGGTGGCTACAGTAGTTGAATGTGTTAGGTAGCTACAGTAGTTGAATGTGTTAGGTAGCTACAGTAGTTGAATGTGTTAGGTGGCTACAGGAGTTGAATGTGTTAGATGGCTACAGGAGTTGAATGTGTTAGGTAGCTACAGTAGTTGAATGTGTTAGGTGGCTACAGTAGTTGAATGTGTTAGGTAGCTATAATAGTTGAATGTGTTAGGTAGCTACAGTAGTTGAATGTGTTAGGTAGCTACAGTAGTTGAATGTGTTAGGTGGCTACAGTAGTTGAATGTGTTAGGTGGCTACAGTAGTTGAATGTGTTAGGTAGCTACAGTAGTTGAATGTGTTAGGTAGCTACAGTAGTTGAATGTGTTAGGTTACAGTAGTTGAATGTGTTAGGTAGCTACAGTAGTTGAATGTGTTAGGTAGCTACAGTAGTTGAATGTGTTAGGTAGCTACAGTAGTTGAATGTGTTAGGTGGCTACAGGAGTTGAATGTGTTAGGTGTGTTGAATGTGTGGCTACAGGAGTTGAATGTGTTAGGTAGCTACAGTAGTTGAATGTGTTAGGTGGCTACAGTAGTTGAATGTGTTAGGTAGCTACAGTAGTTGAATGTGTTAGGTAGCTACAGTAGTTGAATGTGTTAGGTAGCTACAGTAGTTGAATGTGTTAGGTGGCTACAGTAGTTGAATGTGTTAGGTAGCTACAGTAGTTGAATGTGTTAGGTGGCTACAGTAGTTGAATGTGTTAGGTAGCTACAGTAGTTGAATGTGTTAGGTAGCTACAGTAGTTGAATGTGTTAGGTAGCTGTTAGGTGGCTAGTAGTTGAATGTGTTAGGTAGCTACAGTAGTTGAATGTGTTAGGTGGCTACAGTAGTTGAATGTGTTAGGTAGCTACAGTAGTTGAATGTGTTAGGTGGCTACAGTAGTTGAATGTGTTAGGTGGCTACAGTAGTTGAATGTGTTAGGTAGCTACAGTAGTTGAATGTGTTAGGTAGCTACAGTAGTTGATTGTGTTAGGTAGCTACAGTAGATGAATGTGTTAGGTAGCTACAGCAGTTGACAAAACTCCACAGACATACAGATTGGCACAGACACTCTGAAACGCTGAGACATTAGCCTGAGGAGAAGTCAACATTAAAGAAGCAACAACAACAGGATGCAGTTAACAGTAACAGACAGACAGCTTTAGACCATCATGAACTTAGACATAAGACAAACAACAGCTGCTTGAACCAAAGACAGGACACACTGACCCGTGGTGAGTTGAGCTGAGTTAAAACATATATTATAGGAACTCTGTCTGCGTACACACAATCCTATCTGCCCTCCTGGTATTGTAGATCTGCCTGCAACTGTTGCTCTGTTCTATGGCCTCCATCTCTGTCTCTGGCAGTGACATAGCATCATACCTGTCTGTCCCAGCGCACAGCTCAGCGTTGCGAGCATACCAGACACTGACACATGATCAGACGACTGAAGAAGGTAACACAGAAGCAATGTAAAAAATGCATTCAAGTCACATGAGTGGGCATGGGCATATGTCCAACCAAAAGAAAGAAGCTTACAGACCAGACCGACAGATCATTCATGTGGGTCACAGATATATGGGTAACTGTAGGCCCCTAGTAGTACTGGCTTCTCAGACAGACCTCCACAGACCAGACTGACTCTCTCTCTCCCCCCACTCGCTCTCACAGACATGAGCGATAGACCAAAAAAAAGCACAAAGGAGGAAGGAGGAGTGGACATCTCTGAGGGGAGTGAGGAAGGGAAGGAGGGAGGGGTTGATGTGGTCAAAGAAGGTTGAAAGAGGGAGGGAGGAGAGACAGGGAAGGATGAGGCAGGTACTCACGGATGGTTAAATCCATCACTTGTGACGCCAAGCAGAAGACAGGGTGCTCAAACATTTCCCTCTTTCTCCCTACAAAAGAGGAGGATTGGGACATGCAAGAGGCTGGGGTCAGAGGATAGGGTGAGAGGTTAAAGGTCAGAGGAGATGGGAAGGTAGGGAACTGTCCTGGGTCATGTTCATTAGGGCACACCATAGCAAAACTTTTTGTAACAGAAAACAAAACAAAACGTTTCTTATTGGACATGTCCAGGTAGATTTTCGCTGTTTCAGTTTGTTTTCCTCCATTTGGTGGCCTAATGAACACAACAATGGTGAGTATTGACTTGGGTTTGGACTATGGATGACTGGGTCCAATAGCGATTGTTTTAGGACTATTTTCTTGATATTGGACCAATAGCATCACAAGGACAGGTGGACAAAGTCTACCTGGTATATTTTCAAGATAGTAAGGGATAAACACCCTAGTACCTTTGGCACCCTAGAAATGTCTTTCTATGTAATGACTACACATGTTGGATCAACCTGTTGACATGCATGTCAATGCAAGCTGTGCATATGACTTCATAGGGAAACCAACATGGTGTTATGCAAGCAAGAACAGAGTACTGTATATGGCATTTGCAAAAGGGCTGTTTTTAAGGTAAAGTGTGATATGTAGTGGCTAGTCCATGCCTATGAAGACAAACCTTTCCATAATGTCCTGTAGCACATGCAGGTGACAGATGCTGGGTTGTCTTTGTCCAATCCCAACATTCTTTTTCATTGGCTTCAAAACCAAGTATCACAGTAATGTGAGGTGATAAATGTGGTGAAGCCAATAAGAGGAGAGGGAGGAAGAGGACAGCAGAAGACTAGGGAGAGGAGGGCAGTGGTCCGCCGGAGGAATAAGACAAAAGGGAAGGAAAGGGAGAAGGAGAAAGAGGGCAGAAATGAGAGGGAGAGAAGGACAAGGGTCCCTAGGAAAGGAGAAGAAGAAAGGCATGGCCAAGTAAGATTTATTTGTATAAATCTTAGATTGTAGGCCCTGGAGTCTAGGGAGGGAGGTTCTCTTCAGGGGAGAAATGATTCTAGCTACTGATTATCTTAACTGCATAATGTAGATCTATAATATATACTGCACACTATACTGTTAAATCACCATATGCCATAGGCCAGGATACAGCTAGAGTCAAGGTACAGCGAGATGGGGGCCAGGCCAGTATATCAACAGGGCATGAATCCAAAACTTTGGATTTGAATGCATTTTTACTCACAACACCTATACAGAAAGCCAACTTCCCTACAGTAGAGTACAGTAGAGTACAGTTCAGTACAGTACAGTAGAGTACAGTAGAGTACAGTTCAGTACAGTACAGTACAGTAGAGTACAGTAGAGTACAGTACAGTAGTGTACAGTAGAGTACAGTAGAGTACAGTACAGTAGTGTACAGTAGAGTACAGTAGAGTACAGTTCAGTACAGTACAGTTCAGTACAGTACAGTAGAGTACAGTTCAGTACAGTACAGTAGAGTACAGTTCAGTAGAGTACAGTTCAGTAGAGTAGAGTACAGTTCAGTAGTGTACAGTAGAGTACAGTTCAGTAGTGTACAGTAGAGTACAGTTCAGTAGAGTACAGTTCAGTAGAGTACAGTTCAGTAGAGTACAGTTCAGTACAGTAGAGTACAGTAGAGTACAGTTCAGTAGTGTACAGTAGAGTAAAGTTCAGTAGAGTACAGTAGAGTACAGTTCAGTACAGTAGAGTACAGTAGAGTACAGTTCAGTAGTGTACAGTAGAGTACAGTAGAGCACAGTTCAGTAGAGTACAGTTCAGTACAGTTCAGTACAGTAGAGTACAGTAGAGTACAGTTCAGTACAGTAGAGTTCAGTACAGTACAGTTCAGTACAGTACAGTAGAGTACAGTTCAGTACAGTACAGTAGAGTACAGTTCAGTAGAGTACAGTTCAGTAGAGTACAGTTCAGTAGAGTAGAGTACAGTTCAGTAGTGTACAGTAGAGTACAGTTCAGTAATGTACAGTAGAGTACAGTTCAGTAGAGTACAGTAGAGTACAGTTCAGTAGAGTACAGTTCAGTAGAGTAGAGTACAGTTCAGTAGTGTACAGTAGAGTACAGTTCAGTAGTGTACAGTAGAGTACAGTTCAGTAGAGTACAGTTCAGTAGAGTACAGTTCAGTACAGTAGAGTACAGTAGAGTACAGTTCAGTAGTGTACAGTAGAGTACAGTTCAGTAGAGTACAGTAGAGTACAGTTCAGTACAGTAGAGTACAGTAGAGTACAGTTCAGTAGTGTACAGTAGAGTACAGTAGAGCACAGTTCAGTAGAGTACAGTAGAGTACAGTTCAGTACAGTAGAGTACAGTAGAGTACAGTTCAGTAGTGTACAGTTCAGTACAGTAGAGTACAGTTGAGTACAGTTCAGTACAGTACAGTAGAGTACAGTAGAGTACAGTTCAGTAGAGTACAGTACAGTAGAGTACAGTTCAGTAGAGTACAGTTCAGTAGAGTACAGTTCAGTAGAGTAGAGTACAGTTCAGTAGTGTACAGTAGAGTACAGTTCAGTAGTGTACAGTAGAGTACAGTTCAGTAGAGTACAGTTCAGTAGAGTACAGTTCAGTACAGTAGAGTACAGTAGAGTACAGTTCAGTACAGTAGAGTACAGTAGAGTACAGTTCAGTAGAGTACAGTAGAGTACAGTTCAGTACAGTAGAGTACAGTAGAGTACAGTTCAGTAGTGTACAGTTCAGTACAGTAGAGTACAGTTGAGTACAGTTCAGTACAGTACAGTAGAGTACAGTAGAGTACAGTTCAGTAGAGTACAGTTCAGTAGAGTACAGTTCAGTACAGTAGAGTACAGTAGAGTACAGTTCAGTAGTGTACAGTAGAGTACAGTTCAGTAGAGTACAGTAGAGTACAGTTCAGTACAGTAGAGTACAGTAGAGTACAGTTCAGTAATGTACAGTAGAGTACAGTAGAGCACAGTTCAGTAGAGTACAGTAGAGTACAGTTCAGTACAGTAGAGTACAGTAGAGTACAGTTCAGTAGCGTACAGTTCAGTACAGTAGAGTACAGTTGAGTACAGTTCAGTACAGTACAGTAGAGTACAGTAGAGTACAGTTCAGTAGAGTACAGTTCAGTAGAGTACAGTTCAGTACAGTAGAGTACAGTAGAGTACAGTTCAGTAGTGTACAGTAGAGTACAGTTCAGTAGAGTACAGTAGAGTACAGTTCAGTACAGTAGAGTACAGTAGAGTACAGTTCAGTAATGTACAGTAGAGTACAGTAGAGCACAGTTCAGTAGAGTACAGTAGAGTACAGTTCAGTACAGTAGAGTACAGTAGAGTACAGTTCAGTAGTGTACAGTTCAGTACAGTAGAGTACAGTTGAGTACAGTTCAGTACAGTACAGTAGAGTACAGTAGAGTACAGTTCAGTAGAGTACAGTTCAGTACAGTAGAGTACAGTTCAGTAGAGTACAGTAGAGTACAGTTCAGTAGTGTACAGTAGAGTACAGTTCAGTAGAGTACAGTAGAGTACAGTTCAGTAGTGTACAGTAGAGTACAGGTCAGTACAGTAGAGTACAGTAGAGTACAGTTCAGTACAGTACAGTAGAGTACAGTAGAGTACAGTTCAGTAGTGTACAGTAGAGTACAGAACACCACAGCTAAAACAGCCTGCCTGAAACAAAGGGGAGAGAAATGGCTGAGTGACAAACAAGTGACAACCAATCTGTCAAATGAAAAAATACTGCATAGGCTGCTCCTCTTGAATTCATCATGTGAGAAAAAATGTAATCCACATCTCTGGTAAAAAAAATTAAAAAAAGATATATCAGTATGTTTCTTCAGTACTTGTTTTCTTGTCCAGGTTAATTTGGAAATAATTCCCACTGTAGGATGCTAAAATATGAATCAAAGTGTAAAAGACACTTCTGAAAGAGAGCAGAATGGTTGACACGCTTGTTCCACATAGACACTTCCAGAATGACTCAAAAGTCACTAAATACTGAAAGAGGTCATTATTTAAGTTACAATCATCAAAAGAAAAACAGTCAGTTACATGTTTCAAAACAACAACAACCTATAATTTACCAACAGAGGTAAATGCTATTGCATTCTGAAGGTGTGTCTATATATGTAAATGATGGATAGTTAATTTACCAACAGAGGTAAATGCTATTGCATTCTGAAGGTGTGTCTATATATGTAAATGATGTTTAGTTAATTTACCAACAAAGGTAAATGCTATTGCATTCTGAAGGTGTGTCTATATATGTAAATGATGGATAGTTACCTTCCATTTGAGCGTATTCTGTGATTTTAGCGTAGTTGAGCTGAGCAGCCTGCTCCAAACATTTACGGATGACTCCCTTCACTTCCTCTTGTGGGACGGGAGTCACAATGTCCTTCATCAGCACCTGAAAGTGAGAAAAAGGGCAGGACAAGTCTTCCTTAGAGTCTCGCCACTGAATTACAGTTGACCTTACAATAGTTTTCATTTTCTATTTTCTTTTTCAAGCGTATATATGAGATTATATGAGCAATGAGATGTGAATCGTTCATGACCTGCAAAGTTTCTGTAAAATGAGAATCATTCATGACCTGCAAAGTTTCTGTAAAATGAGAATCATTCATGACCTTCAAAGTTTCTGTAAAATGAGAATCATTCATGACCTGCAAAGTTTCTGTAAAATGAGAATCATTCATGACCTGCAAAGTTTCTGTAAAATGTGAAGAAAAGATTGTAGTCATCTAAATGTACAAACCCTTTCCAGCAAAGACAGAGTGGCCTTCAGGGCTCCCTCTGGACGGCCGAACGGGAAACAATATCTACAGGAAGATAAGAGAGTAGAATCACAATGAAATTAAACTCACTAGGGAGCAATGAACAATGATGAACAGAACAATAGATGAGGCCTGATAGTTGTATGGAAGGATGACCAGTAGGAAGCAGTCACCTGAAGTTAGTGATCTGGTGTTCCAGGATCACCCGCAACCGCTCTTTGATTTCTTCAAAGCGCTCCTTCTCATCCACCTTCACTGTTCCCAGTCCATCAGGCCTGAGGATGACATCATACAATACAATACAAACAAAACATAAACACAACATCAGCCCAGCCAATCATGCAGTTGCAGAGCCACCAGTTAGAGCCCCTACAAAAAGGAACTATACAGCAATTTACACCAAAACAGTGTCATAATTTAGGTCTCCATGATTGTACTGCTGCTTGTGTGAGTGAAACGGAATCATTGTTCAGCATGTTTACTAACCTTCAATGTTTGTTATTGTACAGTACAGTATCTTACCTGATGGGCTCTTGGATGATTTGGATTCTCTTTTCTTTCTAAACCTCATATTTTTTCTTCCCCGTTTAGAGCCCACAGCCCCTGGTCCTAGGTTCTGGTGGACGCCAGGACCAAAGGGTCCCTCACAGCCCATCAGTGGCCCCCAGTAACCTCTGCCCTCTCTGACTTTATAGGGATGCATGGGAGGATGAGCAACATCTACATAATGAGACTAAACAGGGCAGCAAAAGACGAGGACAGAAAATAAGAGAAAGAGAAGAGGAATAGTGGAAGACAAAGTATATGTATCTGGTTAGTAAGAAAAAGAGATGACAAAATGATAACATGCAGTACAAAATTATAACATGATAACATACAGGACAAAATGATAACATGATAACATACAGGACAAAATGATAACATGATAACATACAGGACAAAATGATAACATGATAACATACAGGACAAAATGATAACATGATAACATACAGGACAAAATGATAACATGATAACATACAGGACAAAATGATAACATGATAACATACAGGACAAAATGATAACATGATAACATACATACAGGACAAAATGATAACATGATAACATACAGGACAAAATGATAACATGATAACATACAGGACAAAATGATAACATGATGATAACATGATAACATACAGGACAAAATGATAACATGATAACATACGGGACAAAATGATAACATGATAACATACAGGACAAAATGATAACATGATAACATACGGGACAAAATTATAACATGATAACATACAGGACAAAATGATAACATGATAACATACAGGACAAAATTATAACATGATAACATACAGGACAAAATGATAACATGATAACATACAGGACAAAATGATGATAACATGATAACATACAGGACAAAATTAACATGATAACATACAAAATGGACAAAATGATAACATGATAACATACAGGACAAAATGATAACATGATAACATACAGGACAAAATAACATACAGGACAAAATGATAACATGATAACATACAGGACAAAATGATAACATGATAACATACAGGACAAAATGATAACATGATAACATACAGGACAAAATGATAACATGATAACATACAGGACAAAATGATAACATGATAACATACAGGACAAAATGATAACATGATAACATACAGGACAAAATGATAACATGATAACATACAGGACAAAATGATAACATGATAACATACAGGACAAAATGATAACATGATAACATACAGGACAAAATTATAACATGATAACATACAGGACAAAATTATAACATACAGGACAAAATGATAACATGATAACATACAGGACAAAATGATAACATGATAACATACAGGACAAAATGATAACATGATAACATACAAGACAAAATGATAACATGATAACATACAGGACAAAATTATTACATGACAACATACAGGACAAAATGATAACATGATAACATACAGGACAAAATGATAACATACAGGACAAAATGATAACATGATAACATACAGGACAAAATGATAACATGATAATATACAGGACAAAATGACCAAAATAGTAATAAATCATATGCAAAACATTCATGACAATAACAATGGGAAATCCCAAAACAATAAGAAAAGATGCTCGGATGCTGACCCTTGTCTTCTCTCACTATGACCAGCTCTTCTTTCCTTCCTTCCTTCTCTTCTTTTGTCATTTGAAGACATTTGAGTGCATATTGGATGTCTGAAGTTTAGCCATCTCTCTTGCCATGGACTATGGTGGTGATTTACAATAATGTGAGTAGGTTGCCCTGCCTGAGACATATAAGCCCAGTGCTGCACTTTGACCTTGAGCATTTCGTCTTGGTCCAATGTGAAGACTTTGTATTAACGAGAGATCCAGGTTGAATGGGGTGTAGACTTTACCTGTTTCCGTGAACATGGGATGCGCAGAAAGCAAAGCTGTAGTGCAGCAGGGTGGGGTCGATCATGGCTCCTCTGTCTGCCCTCTCCAGCAGGTCGCCTAGGTAACCCAGGTGTCTATGACACCCACGCACGCCATTCCTGGAGCAGTACTCATCCAGGACAAACACCTGGCCCGGGCTGAACCATCCCTTAAACACCGCGTAAGAGAGTTTTTAGCAGGATAGCACCATTATCTCAATCACAAACAAACACTTGTCCCAAACTGAACCATGACCTTGGTGCTATCATCCCTCTGTGAGAGAGTTTGCAATAGCGATGGAACTTAGGCATACGGGTGTTTTAACGATGCATCTTTCCTACAATGGCCGAAGATGTAACATGTGTTTCCCAAAACACCACGCATAGAGACCGCTTACTGAATACGTCATTGAGGCATAGTATCGACGCTTAAAGGATCAAAAGAAAGCTCTCAGATCAGCTTTCTCCAATCAAATCTTACCTTACCATTAGAATTATTCCACAATAATGACTACAGATCAGCTCCTAGAGAGATATTATCACCCATGGCTGCACATATTGAGGCAGCTTATTCTAATTCTTACTCTATAATAATGCACTAAATCAAGATTTGGCACATCATTGGGCACCTGTTGTTACACATCATTAAATATATTGAGGCAAAAATTATAGACAGCAGTCTACAATTAGCAAAATAGAAGTCAATTGAATGCATCTAACGAAATGACGCACGTAGCAGTTCTACAAGTGCTCTGAGGTAGTCGCTAAAGAATGAGCGCTTTCAAGTGCTCTGAGGTAGTCGCTAAAGAATGAGCGCTTTCAAGTGCTCTGAGGTAGTCGCTAAAGAATGAGCGCTTTCAAGTGCTCTGAAAGAATGAGCACTTTCAAGTGCTCTGAGGTAGTCGCTAAAGAATGAGCGCTTTCAAGTGCTCTGAGGTAGTCGCTAAAGAATGAGCGCTTTCAAGTGCTCTGAGGTAGTCGCTAAAGAATGAGCGCTTTCAAGTGCTCTGAGGTAGTCGCTAAAGAATGAGCGCTTTCAAGTGCAACTTAAGTAACAATGGTTTTGGGAAACAGTTTGGAGATTTGGTCCTATGAAGGTTCTTACGATGAACTTAGCCTTAAGATGCTTTTGGGAATCCATTTTAGTACTGTGGGTACGGAGAAGGACACTCACCAGGCAGCAGAAGGTGTCATTGAGCCTGTGGTCCAACGTGAGCCTCTGGACGATCTCGAACAGGGAGGCGTGGTCAAAGCTGCAGGGGTTAGCCGAGATAAACTCATCCATGCCGTGTTTCTGAGCTCTGTCTGCGTCTGTGTGTCCAACCAGCCAACCAGCCAACCAGCACAGGGGAAAGGACAGGATTCAGAGGAAGAGGGCATCAGTGAAGCACAGAAAAATAGTATAGCATGTCTCTCTACCTCAACACAGTTCAAAACACTGGGCCAGTCTGACTAGAGCTCTTGCTAGGGACAATTCTAAACACTTACAGCTTTACATGATCAACTTGCAGCTTTTTGCTGTATGTGTTCTTAACATTTCAATTGCTACCATTTCAGGCATCTTAGATCCAAAACGTGTATTGAGGAAGTTGTGGGTTAAATTGAATAGGATGAAAATCTCATTTGTAATGTGTATTCAATAGATTCTGCCATTCGAGAATGATTGGTGAATGTCACTCAGTTCCTGACCAATGATGGGTCGTGTGCTGAAAAACAAAAACAGAAATCAGAGAACAGAGTGATTTCTTAAATGATTGAGATGAACAAATAGCTCTGGTTTAAGGATGAAGGCTAGTCGATTAAAAACTGTAAGAGGAGAGTGTTTTCTATTCTACAGGGAATAAAGGTTTCATAAAGGTTGGGTAGCGGACACGCTAGCGTCTAAGGAACTGCTTATCTTCTTACAAATGCATTCTGGGAGCTGGTCGAGTAACGAGTGCCCATGTTTTGACGGTATTTAATTAGTGTTGTATGATTGTTAAATGTACTTTAAACTGGAGTGTATAAGTTGAGGACAGAGAACCATAAGAAAGTACAGGAGACACTAGCATGTATGACTTTCTGAAATAACAATATGTTTTCTGTCTGACATGACAATGACTAGAATAATACAGTCATTGATGAGAAGCCTAAAAGCAGAATATCACCAGTACCTGATCAAAAATGAGACAGACCTACATATTCCTCCCATTTCCCAGAGATACATAATATAAATAGTCAGATCTCGATCAGTGATGAGATGAGGTGTGCATGAAGAGGGGTACTCAATATAGAGACAAGAGTGGGGTTGATGTTCATGTTCTCCTCAAGGTGGGTGAGTGACAGATGCCATGTCCAATTGTGTGACACTGAAAGGAGTGAGGATGACGTGAGGGGGGCGGGGCGTGTGGATAGGGGAGTGGGCTTGGCTGGGAGGAGGGGTACTATAGCAACACTAACTGTCAACTCAAGTGACATCTGTCAGTCCCATGTTCATAGAAAGGGAGAGATACAAGGAGGATGGAGGGCCACGGCTGAGGATAGCTATAGGTTCATTGGCTTCTATAGTGTAAAATTAGGAGATGTTTTGTTTCTTAATCTTTTAAATGAGTGGACTAGACCAAAATAATATGTATCCCTGGTTTCTCTAGGAACTGAATAAAAAGTCCCTACCACAAGTTAACAGGGATAGAGGGGTAAGCACACAGGGTAAGAGACAGATGAAAGCCGGGGTGAGAGAGGGGTGAGAGAGGGGTGAGAGAGGGGTGAGAGAGGGGTGAGAGACATGGAAGAAATTATAGATGTGATAGAAAAAAAAACGTAGGGGGAGATAGAGTTCAAAAGTGAAGGGTGTGAGAGTGGGATGAAAGGAGTAAGAGGAAACAGAGGGTGAAAAGAGAGAGAGAGAGAAAGAAAGAAAGGGACTGAGAGAACGACTGAGACAAAGGGAGAAAAATAGATGAGGGACAATCAGACTACCATGAAAGTGGGCGAGGAAGTGATAGTAGAAGTGTGGGAGAGTTACAGGGGCAGGGAAGAGTGAGGGTGAGAGAAAGTTTGCGATAAGGGCAGAGTGAAGGTGCGATGTGTGATAGAAAACGCTTGAAGGTGGGCGGGAGGAAGGGGGTGGGGAATATCTTTTCTGTTTGTTTTAAATGAGAAAATGGAGTTTTATTTTGGAATAGACTGAATGGACTATAGGGGGACATTATCACATTTTGTGAGTTCTTATCGGTGATGACGTCATAATCTAAAGACAAGATGATTGATTCAAAAGACTGGATTGTTTTTCCATACTGAACATAAGCAAATACTGTAATTAATAAATACTCACTGACAAGATAGAACAGTTTGACTTTTCATTGTGCTTTCAAAATGTTAAATCATGCATCTGCAGATCTAATTTCAACATTTCTATTACATTTTTTGGGGCATTCCTTTTTCTCTTGGCATTTGCAAGTTGACAATACTTGAGTATGTTGCAGTGTATTCATGATCTTTATAGAGCACAACTAACAGGCATACCAACTACCGGAGTATCTCTAACAGAGTAGCAATACAATTTGATGCAGGTACATAGGTATATAGCATCAAGCCGACAGATGCAAAAACTAGATCATTCTTTTGGAGATGGCAGGGGGGGAAAAATATTAAAATCCTGTAATTCCGTCAACGGAATAATACATAACAAAGGTGTTCCCCAATTCAGGCAATCAAAGGGCAATCAAAAGAAACCAAAATGAGATTTGTTCCCTGCTAAAGGTGCTACTATGGGGGAATAGCTGCTGTCTACAGGCCCATCTACTAAGGGGTTTCATCCAGAGTATTGTTTGGGAAGGGGTGGCAATGGCTACTTCTTGTGATTGGCATTCAGAATACTCCGCGTGCATATTTGCCAACTCTCGTGAATAGAGCACTAAAGAAAATGACTCAAAACAATTGAGCCCTCGATAGTAAAGCATGACCCATGTTAGTATAGAGGAATCAGGTTACCCTGCTAAAAGGGTCCAAACTAATCTCAACCAAAACGTCCAACGTCATAGCTTTCCAACTGCTCTACTCTTTGAAAAATGGATTTAACAATATGGAAATGTTCAATCATTTGTTCATGTTGTGGAAAGCTTTTTCTAAAACAAAACAAGCTTGATTACAAGTCCTGAAGTTATTTTAGGAAAAAATGGGACTGTCCACTACTGCTCTCTGAAACGCAAATATATTTGAAAAATGTATTGAATTTACATAACTGTTGATGGAGTCACAACTAGCAGCCATTTTGTGGAATTGTATTTTCTGATGGCATCATGCCACATTGGGTGATCTCTATGCTTTACTCTGAGGGGTCCTTGAACACCAATAAGATTAAGGAGAGAAGGCAATTATGCAAAAAAATCATAATAATAACCATCATATAAAGTAGAATCATTACTGAGCCAAATTATAAGCCTAAGAATGAAATACATGCATCCTAAACTGTCAAGAATGTAAGCTAATAGGTACTTAAAACTTCAAATTGAGAAGAAATCATACTTAAAAAGACATTATCTACTAATGTCTAAAGACATGAAGCGAGGAGACTTAAGAGGGGGAGGAGGAGGATAGGGAAAAAGGAGAGAAAGCACGTTGCATTTGTCAGATAATCGTCGGGGATTATCTGAGCTGTGCCGGCTACAGGGAAGCACTTACCCTTAAGTCCAGCTAGAAGACAGCGGGGTAAGAAGGGACAAACCAGAATAACATAAAGACTAGCAACAAGGCTGGAGGAGAGCAAACACGAGATACCCTGACCTAGCAGCTGCAATACTAAAGAGGGGTAACAAGCAAAGCATGAGGAAGAATAACACAACTCAAAAAACAACAACCTGTACCAACATGGGAGAGAAAGAGAGAAAGATAAAGAGAGAGAGAGAGAAAGTGAGAGAACAGAAAGAGAGTGAGAGAAAGAGAGAGAGAATAGAGAGAGAGTGACAGAGAGAAAGAAAGAAAGAAAGAAAGAAAGAAAGAAAGAGGGAGAGAGAAAGAAAGAAAGAAAGAAAAGAAAGAAAGAAAGAAAGAAAGAGAGAAAGAAAGAAAGAAAGAAAGAAAGAAAGAAAGAAAGAAAGAAAGAAAGGAAAGAAAGAAAGAAAGAGAGAAGAGAAAAAGAGAGAGATCGATGTAGAGTGAAAAGTATACAGGGAAAGAGTGAAAGAAAGAAAGATTGATTGAGATATATAATTAAAAGAAAGAGAGAGAGAGAGAAGATCAAGAGAAGATTGAGGAGAGAAGTAGTTAAGGGTTCTCATCACTCTGCTGCAGTTGAATTAGTCTGGATTCTGATCTAGTTCTATCTTATTCACAGTACTACCTCTAACATATATTATACATTACCATCACAATATGATAGATTCACTTTGCTTTCTCCAGATTATACTAACTACACTCTTGGTAAAAAGGGTTCCAAAATGGTTATTCGGCTGTCCCCAAAGAAGAACCATTTTTGGTTTCTCGTAGAACCCTTTTTGGTTCCAGGTAGAACTATTTTGGGTTCCAAGTAGGACCCTCTGCAGAAAACGGTTCTAAATGGAACTCAAAAGGGTTCATCCTGGAACCAAAAAGGGTTATCCAAAGAGTTATCCTATTGGGACAGTTGAAGAATCCATTTAAGTTCTAGATAGCACGTTTTTTCTAAGAGTGTAGAGGAGCACTAGAACAAACACTTACCGGCTCCAGCAGTCCAACACCACCTACTACTTCTAAGATGATGATGTGTAAATGCTGCCAGTATCCTCTTATGAATCTATGAGGAAAAATGGATGTAGAGTAATAACATAATATGGCTAACTAAATAGCAATAGATCTGACATATCCGTCTTATGTTATCACTTTATCAGAATAGTTTATTCTTATATGGCTATGAATATCGGAGTCCACTGAAAGCAAGGTGATGTCGTCTGGTAATGACTTGCAGTTAGCCTGTAAGTTCTCCTTTAGAAAGACTACTTTCCTATCATTCCAAACCAATGCTCCAGAACTGTCATTACATTCTAGAATCAGACAAATAATTTGCAGCAAAGTTCAGAGGAGAGAGAGACACAGAGAGAGACACAGAGAGAGACAGAGAGAGAGAGAGAGAAAGAGAGAGAGAGAGAGAGAGAGAGAGAGAGAGAGAGAGAGAGAGAGAGAGAGAGAGAGAGAGAGAGAGGTGAGTAATGTGTTGTGTATGTTATGGCCTCTGTGCCATTCAAGACCACCAGGGTGGGGTGAAACATGTACGCATGGTGTGGCACAGTGTTTCGGAGAGGAGGGCGGTAGAGGAAGGAGGTCTGTGCCACTGTGAGGGGGCATTGAATGGCATCAGTATGGCTGGTCGTATATAGAGAAGGTAACCATCTAACCACAATAACAATCACATACTGGACAAAGAAACCAATGGAGACCACAGAAAATTTATATTTATAGATTATATTTATGAAAAGTGTTGAAAACTAGAGCTACTTATGTCAATGTGCTATAGATGAAGAGTAATTCATTCAAAACAGATTTTCTTTAAATAAAAAAACAGTGTTTTTGTCTTACCTAAACAGTGCAATTCCAGTATAAAAACCTATATGGATGTGTTTATTATTGAATTGTTTCTGGTTATAAAAATGCCAATATTATAAGGAGGGAAAAGAGCTTTTTCTACAACCCATTGACTCTAACGAAAACGGTTTGGGCATTAGAACAATCCTTAAAATAACTAAAGGAGTTGAAGGAAAGATGCACACCAAAATACATACTCTTTAGTAGTTAGCCTGGTTAAACTGGTTGAACACTGCACTCATCTTATTGAAACAATGGTGAGCACAGCATTCAGTCTGGTTTTAAAAGGTGAGTTCTTTAGTGTTGTAAAATAACAGAATGTGTGTTAATTTCCCAAGTTAAGTTAAACCTGTTCAGGTTTCAGTGCGTTTATGTAAATTAGATCTATCATGTAAAACCTAAGCGTATTACGACATACACTGAGTGGACAAAACATTAAGAGCACATTCCTAATATTGAGCTGCATCCCTTTTGCCCTCAGAACAGCCTCAATTCGTCTGGGCATGGACTCTTCAAGGTGTTGAAAGCGTTCCACAGGGATGCTGGCCCATTTTGACTCAAATGCGTCCCACAGTTGTGTCAAGTTGGTTGGATGTCATACGGGTGGTGGGCCATTCTTGATACACATGGGAAACTGTTGAGTGTGAAAACCCAGCAACATTGCAGTTCTTGACATGAACCGGTGTACCTGGAACCTACTACAAAACCCAGTTCAAAGGCACTTAAATATTTTATCCTGACAATTTTATCTTTTATCCTGACAATTAAATATTTTATCCTGACAAACGCTCTGAATGATACACATACACAATCTCAATCTCAATGTCTCAATTGTCTCAAGGCTAAGAAATCCTTCTTCAACCTGTCTCTTCCCCTTCATCTACACTGACTGAAATGAATTTAACAAGCGGCATCAATAAGGGATCATCGCTTTCACCTGGATTCACCTAGTCAGTCTATGTCATAATGAAAGAGCATAATGTTTTGTACACTCAGTGTATTTGTGTAGTCTTACCTTTATATTGCTACTGTACAGTGTCTGACCAGTGGGGATAGGTCTGACCAGTATAGGACCAGTGGGGATTGATCTGACCAGTATATGACTAGTGGGGATAGGTCTGACCAGTATATGACCAGTGGGGATAGGTCTGACCAGTATAGGATCAGTGGGGATAGGTCTGACCAGGATATGGCCAGTGGGGATAGGTCTGACCAGCATCTGACCAGTGGGGATAGGTCTGACCAATATAGGACCAGTGGGGATAGGTCTGACCAGTATCTGACCACTGGAGATTGGTCTGAGCAGCATCTGACCAGTGGGGATAGGTCTGACCAGTATATGACCAGTGGGGATAGGTCTGACCAGTATATGGCCAGTGGGGATAGGTCTGACCAGCATATGACCAGTGGGGATAGGTCTGACCAGTATAGCACCAGTGGGGATAGGTCTGACCAGTATCTGACCACTGAAGATTGGTCTGAGCAGCATCTGACCAGTGGGGATAGGTCTGACCAGTATATGACATGTGGGGATAGGTCTGACCAGTAGTTCTGACCAGTATATGACCAGTGGGGATAGGTCTGACCAGTATATGATCAGTGGGAATAGGTCTGACCAGTATCTGACTAGTGGGGATAGGTCTGACCAGTATAGGACCATTAGAGATAGGTCTGACCACGTATAGGACCAGTGGGGATAGGTCTGACCATATCTGACCACTGGAGATTGGTCTGAGCAGCATCTGACCAGTGGAGATAGGTCTGACCAGTATAGGACCAGTGGAGATAGGTCTGGCCATTATATGGCCAGTGGGAATAGGTCTGACCAGTATAGGACCAGTGGAGATAGGTCTGACCATTATATGGCCAGTGGGAATAGGTCTGACCAGTATAGGACCAGTGGAGATAGGTCTGACCATTATATGACCAGTGGGAATAGGTCTGATCTGACCAGTGGGGATAGGTCTGACCAGTATAGGACCAGTGGGGATAGGTCTGACCAGTATATGACTAGTGGGAATAGGTCTGACCAGTATAGGACCAGTAGGGATAGGTCTGACCAGTATAGGATAGGTCTGACCAGTATAGGACCAGTGGGGATAGGTCTGACCAGTATATGATCAGTGGGGATAGGTATAGGACCAGTGGGGATAGGTCTGACCAGTATCTGACCAGTATCTGACTAGTGGGAATAGGTCTGACCAGTATCTGACCAGTGGGGATAGGTCTGACCAGTATCTGACCAGTGGGGATAGGTCTGACCAGTATCTGACCAGTGGGGATAGGTCTGACCAGTATATGACCAGTGGGGATAGGTCTGACCAGTATAGGATCAGTGGGGATAGGTCTGACCAGGATATGGCCAGTGGGGATAGGTCTGACCAGCATCTGACCAGTGGGGATAGGTCTGACCAATATAGGACCAGTGGGGATAGGTCTGACCAGTATCTGACCACTGGAGATTGGTCTGAGCAGCATCTGACCAGTGGGGATAGGTCTGACCAGTATATGACCAGTGGGGATAGGTCTGACCAGTATATGGCCAGTGGGGATAGGTCTGACCAGCATATGACCAGTGGGGATAGGTCTGACCAGTATAGCACCAGTGGGGATAGGTCTGACCAGTATCTGACCACTGAAGATTGGTCTGAGCAGCATCTGACCAGTGGGGATAGGTCTGACCAGTATATGACATGTGGGGATAGGTCTGACCAGTGGGGATAGTTCTGACCAGTATATGACCAGTGGGGATAGGTCTGACCAGTATATGATCAGTGGGAATAGGTCTGACCAGTATCTGACTAGTGGGGATAGGTCTGACCAGTATAGGACCATTAGAGATAGGTCTGACCAGTATAGGACCAGTGGGGATAGGTCTGACCGATATCTGACCACTGGAGATTGGTCTGAGCAGCATCTGACCAGTGGAGATAGGTCTGACCAGTATAGGACCAGTGGAGATAGGTCTGGCCATTATATGGCCAGTGGGAATAGGTCTGACCAGTATAGGACCAGTGGAGATAGGTCTGACCATTATATGACCAGTGGGAATAGGTCTGAGCAGCATCTGACCAGTGGGGATAGGTCTGACCAGTATAGGACCAGTGGGGATAGGTCTGACCAGTATATGACTAGTGGGAATAGGTCTGACCAGTATAGGACCAGTAGGGATAGGTCTGACCAGTATAGGACCCGTGGGGATAGGTCTGACCAGTATAGGACCAGTGGGGATAGGTCTGACCAGTATATGATCAGTGGGGATAGGTCTGACCAGTATAGGACCAGTGGGGATAGGTCTGACCAGTATCTGACCAGTATCTGACTAGTGGGAATAGGTCTGACCAGTGACCAGTATAGGTCTGACCAGTATGGGGGGGATAGGTCTGACCAGCATCTGACCAGTGGGGATAGGTCTGACCAATATAGGACCAGTGGGGATAGGTCTGACCAGTATCTGACCAGTGGGAGCAGCATAGTGGGGATCTGACCAGTATCCAGTGACCAGTGGGGATAGGTCTGACCAGCATATGACCAGTGGGGATAGGTCTGACCAGTATAGCACCAGTGGGGATAGGTCTGACCAGTCTGACCAGTAAGATTGGTCTGAGCAGCATCTGACCAGTGGGGATAGGTCTGACCAGTATATGACATGTGGGGATAGGTCTGACCAGTGGGGATAGTTCTGACCAGTATATGACCAGTGGGGATAGGTCTGACCAGTGGGGAATAGGTCTGACCAGTATCTGACTAGTGGGGATAGGTCTGACCAGTGGGAGATAGGTCTGACCAGTATCTGACCAGTGGGGATAGGTCTGGATATCTGACCACTGGATAGGTCTGACCAGTGGAGATAGGTCTGACCAGTATAGGACCAGTGGGATAGGTCTGGCCATTATATGGTCTGACCAGTATAGGACCAGTGGACTGACCATTATATGACCAGTGGGAATAGGTCTGACCAGTCTGACCAGTGGGGATAGGTCTGACCAGTGGACCAGTGGGGATAGGTCTGACCAGTATATGACTAGTGGGAATAGGTCTGACCAGTATAGGACCAGTAGGGATAGGTCTGACCAGTATAGGACCCGTGGGGATAGGTCTGACCAGTATAGGACCAGTGGGGATAGGTCTGACCAGTATATGATCAGTGGGGATAGGTCTGACCAGTATAGGACCAGTGGGGATAGGTCTGACCAGTATCTGACCAGTATCTGACTAGTGGGAATAGGTCTGACCAGTATCTGACCAGTGGGGATAGGTCTGACCAGTATCTGACCAGTGGGGATAGGTCTGACCAGTGGGGATAGGTCTGACCCGTATCTGACTAGTGGGAATAGGTCTGACCAGTATCTGAGCAGTGGGGATAGGTCTGACCAGTATATGACCAGTGGGGATAGGTCTGACCAGTATATGACCAGTGGGGATAAGTCTGACCAGTATAGGACCAGTGGGGATAGGTCTGACCAGTATATGACCAGTGGGGATAGGTCTGACCCGTATCTGACTAGTGGGAATAGGTCTGACCAGTATCTGAGCAGTGGGGATAGGTCTGACCAGTATAGGACCAGTGGGGATAGGTCTGACCAGTATAGGACCAGTGGGGATAGGTCTGACCAGTATCTGACGAGTGGGAATAAGTCTGACCAGTATCTGACTAGTGGGGATAGGTCTGACCAGTATAAGGACCAGTGGGGATAGGACTGACCATTATCTGACGAGTGGGAATAAGTCTGACCAGTATCTGACTAGTGGGGATAGGTCTGATCACAGGTAGGTAGGTTGCTTAAAGGTGCAAGTAGAGTAACACGTAGAGGAATGGTTAACACTATAGAGAAGACTGACAGAGCAGTGGTTCGACCGAGACAGGGCCAGGGTGAGCAAGAACTCAGAAAGTCAACAGCTGTTGTTTTCGACCATACAGAAGGCTGAGGTCTGCGGTGATTATGCAAGTATCATAAAAATAACACTTAGAGTAAGTACCACTGTTATCTCAAAATGTTATAAAAATATTTTTAAAGCTTCAAGAGGATTCAAAAGGCTAAAATCTGACCTAGATAGTTTGAGTGTATGCATTGATAGGTAGGCTACGTGTGCCTTTAAAAAAATGTATGTATTTCTGTCCTTGAGCTATTCTTGTCTATTGATGTTCTGAATTAAGTCATTCTGTATTTTGTTTCATGTTTTGTGTGGACCCCAGGATAAGTAGCTGCTGCTTTTGTAACAGCTAATGGGAATTCTAATAAAATACCGATACAAGTTTCAAAGCTTGATGTTTCATGGCCTAATCATCTTTTTTTGGTGGTTGAGTCTAGATTCTACCTCATCGGGCGTCATTTAGTCTTTCTCTCTTTAGTTCGTCAGCTTTGTTGATGTTTAGAGAGAGGGAGCGAGATAGCGAGAGAGAGAGATACAGAGAGAGAGATACAGAGACAGAGACAGAGAGAGAGAGCGAGAGAGAGAGAGAGATACAGAGAGAGAGAGATACAGAGAGAGAGAGAGAGAGAGAGAGAGAGAGAGAGAGAGAGAGAGAGAGAGAGAGAGAGAGAGAGAGAGAGAGAGAGAGAGAGAGAGAGAGAGAGAGAGATACAGAGAGAGAGGGGAGAGATACAGACAGAGAGAGAGAGAGAGAGAGAGAGAGAGAGAGAGAGAGAGAGAGAGAGAGAGAGAGAGAGAGAGAGAGAGAGAGAGAGAGAGAGAGATACAGAGAGAGAGATACAGAGAGAGAGAGAGAGAGAGAGAGAGAGAGAGAGAGAGAGAGAGAGAGAGAGAGAGAGAGAGAGAGAGAGAGAGAGAGAGAGAGAGAGAGAGAGAGAGAGAGAGAGAGAGAGAGAGACTGAGGGGGGAAAACATTATGTGAAGTTGCACCTTTAAACATGTGAAGTGTGACTGGTTGGTGATGGTGAGTGGAGGCCCGAAGGATGCTGAGTACTCTGTGTGATACAGCAACGAGGGTGGCATGCCTACGTGCGTGTGTGTGTGTGCGTGTGCGTGGCTGTGTGTTACTATTAGTTCCACAGAGCAACATGTAACACTTACAGTATGTGCCTGCAGTGTGGCGTGGGGAGAGACGCATGGCATGGTGAAATGTTATGGATGAGAGCTGTCACGGGATTGGGGGTATGAAACCTGACACTGCCTTCTGATTGGTTGATCTGATGGTGAGGTTTAGTATTGGTTTACTCACAGAACTGGGAGATGGGCGCATCCATCTGGGCAGCTGCGCCCCCCTTGGAGTTGAGTTTCTGGACCTGGGTGGGGGGCACGGGCTTGTGGGACTGACCGGTGGCCCGGTACATGGCCTGGACCCACAGGATGCGGTCTTGCTCATCATCACTAGCAAAGATCACAGTGTCGCCCTCCTTCACTGCGTTGAAGAAGGTCCTCCCACCATCCAGACCTAGAGACAGAGAAGAGGGTTCAGGGACAAGTGTATGTGTGTATGTGTATGTGCGCATGCATCCATTTGTGCTTGTGTGCACGTGTGTATATAGAGTTAGAGACTGAAGTTTACATACAGTTTGGATGGTCATTAAAATTTGTTTTCCAATCACTCCACAAATTTCTTGAAAACAAACTATAGTTTTGGCAAGTCGGTAAGGACATCTACTTTGTGCATGACACAAGTCCTTTTTCCAACAATTATTAATGGACAGATTATTTCACTTATAATTCCCTGTATCACAATTCTGGTGGGTCAGAAGTTTACATACACTAAATTGACTGTGCCTTTAAACAGCTTGGAAAATTCCAGAAAAGGATGTCATGGCTTTAGAAGCTTCTGATCAATCGGAGGTGTACCTGTGGATGTATTTCAAGGCCTACCTTCAAACTCAGTGCCTCATTGCTTGACATAATGGGAAAATCAAATTAAATCAGCCAAGACCTCAGAAAAATTGTAGACCTCCACAAGTCTGGTTCAACCTTGGGAGCAATATCCAAATGCCTGAAGGTACCACTTTCATCTGTACAAACAATAGTATGCAAGTATAAAACACCATGGGACCACGCAGCTGTCATACCACTCAGGAAGGAGACGTGTTCTGATGCTGGCGGAAACAGGTACAAGAGTATCTATATCCACAGTAAAACGAGTCCTATATCGATATAACCTGAAAGGCCGCTCAGCAAGGAAGAAGCCACTGCTCAAAATCAGCCATAAAAAAACAGACTACAGTTTGCAATGGCACATGAGGACAAATATTGTACTTTTTGGATAAATATCCTCTGGTCTGATGAAACAAAAATAGAACTGTTTGGCCATAATGACCATCGTTGTGTTTGGAGGAAAAAGTTGGAGGCTTGCAAGCCGAAGAACACCATCCCATCCGTGAAGCACGGGGGTGGCAGCATCATGTTGTGGGGATGCTTTGCTGCAGGAGGGATTGGTGCACTTCACAAAATAGATGGCATAATGAGGAGGAAAATTACGTGGATATATTGAAGAAACATCTCAAGACATCAGTCAGGAAGTTAAAGCTTGGTCGCAAATGGGTCTTCCAAATGGACAATGACCCCAAGCAAGTTGTGTCAAAATGGCTTAAGGACAACAAAGTCAAGCTATTGGAGTGGCCATCACAAAGCCCTGACCTCAAACTTATAGAAAATTTGTGAGCAGAATTGAAAAAGCGTGTGCGAGCAAGGAGGCCTACAAACCTGACTCAGTTACACCAGCTCTGTCAGGAGGAATGGGCCAAAATTCACCCAACTTATTGTGGGAGCTTGTGGAAGGCTACCCGAAACGTTTGACCCAAGTTAAACAATTTAAAGGCAATGCTTCCAAATACTAATTGAGTATATGTAAACTTCTGACCCACTGGGAATGTGATGAAAGAAATAAAAGCTGAAATAAATCATTCTCTCTACTATTATTCTGAAATTTCACATTCTTAAAATTAGGTGCTGTTCCTAACTGACCTAAGACGGGGAAATTTTACTATGATCAAATGTCAGGATTTGTGAAAAACTGAGTTTAAATGTATTTGGCTAAGGTGTATGTAAACTTCCGACCTCAACTATATGTACCTGGCTGGGGGTCAGTGTAATCCACAGTGTAACCATCCAGCTGTAGCAGCTCCTGTGGCTCAGACTTCTTCTCTCTGTAGCTGCACATGGCAAAGGTGTACTGGCTCACCTGCATGGGAGAGGACAGACCCGTCATACCCTTCATGTGCTGAGGAACATTACAGGATCAGTCGTGACTTTTCAAGTATGAGCTTCTTTAAAAAGGTATTATATTTGTGTGGAAACCATCCCTTCCCAGTGGCAGTTTGGCAACCCCCCCTCCTTCAGCAACCCCCCCTCCCCCCTTAAACGGAGAGTCAAGACTAAACCAATTCACCTTGGTGGTGTGCAGACTGGTTTAATATTATTCTTAATGACTTCACACAATCAAAGAGCAACAACATGCCTGAAACTATATATTCACAGTATTATGAATGAATTATGGTTTATTTGGTAGCATTTCGTAGTGTGACTGATTTACTAATTTCATTAGTACTGTACAAAGTTAGAGGTGCGCTATTTGATAGATTCCCCCGCTCCCCCTACCTCCAGCTCCCAGAGGGGAGCCCTGAGGTCAACCTACCCCCACCCCCCTCCCCATCTCGTACTTCTGAGTGGGAGACCTTCCCAGGTAGTAGCCTGCCTAGCTCACAAACTAGAATCAGGGCGCCCACTCCGACAAAGTTAATTGACCCACAGTCCCACACAGTGACATGATATCATTGACATGACGTGCAAATGAGCATTAGAAAACCTATCGCGCAAATGTTACCATTACAATGTTTTCGTGCGGGTGCCCCGTGCCGCCCCCTGCAAGATGTCGCCCTGGGCGACTGCCAATGTCACCTATACCTAAATCCGCCACTGCTTCAGGCACATGTTTCCTAAGGTGTTGGTGGTGTACTAATTTGAATAACCTTTCAATTGAGCAGACCTGAAATTTCATAGGCTGATTATATACCTACCTGCACCAGGACAAAGAAACGCTTCTTCCATCGCTTCCAGACGTTTTTCCCAAAAGCCCACAAATACCTTCCAGAAAACAATGTTAAAGTTTATTACATGGCATTGGTATGAGAAATGGCTAATATTGTTTCCTGTATTGTAGCAACAGAATGGCCAGGTTTAACCCACACTAAATGTATAGACAAGACTGTATCCCCTCCTACGTGGAAAGTAGAGGCTGATCTAATCACTGTTTATAATATCTCTTACAGAAAAACACAGAATTTCACCTTACATTTGACATGTGTAGTTTCATGTTATCACATGTTGCTTTAAATGTTGTCACATGTTATCACATTAACTTCACATAAGATCACATGTGAAATGTATGTGGTTTCCATTAGGGATGACAATGATGTTTCATGCAGACTGGATGACCCTGAGTTGACACAGCGAGAATGAGTCACTTTGGCCTTTAAGCTAGAGGCTTTGTTGCTCCCCAAAGGTGAAACAGACAAGGACAAAATGGCCCTCAACAGGCAGGCAGAATGGTCATAAGACATCTAGTCATGTGCTGCAACTATAATATTATAGTGTATCTACGGAAACACAAGATAATTCATATAGATTGTCTCAATGAATTCCAACACCTGATGGTGGTCTGAATGGTATGTCAATGTCATACAATATTTATGATTATGGTCCTCAATCATTTGCAGAGCATTCCATGGGAAACTTTCTTTGTACAGATCAGATCAGATCTGCAGCCTGTCCATGCTTACCCAGAATGCTTCATGTTCTGCGGTTTGTCCATGCGGATGGCCAGTTTGATCTGAAGGTTCTGGTCGGGGCAGGCCTTAGTGATGGCCATCTTATGGAGCTCTGAGGCTTTGGGGCTGTTAGGGGTCGGGTGGAGGACCACCTGGAAGAGAGAAGTATCAAATAAATTCATATTGAAAGAGAAATTTAGAGATGAAGAAAATATGACAATATCTAAGCTAAACTACTTGTTTTTATCTTTTATTATTTAATCAGGTGAGTCCCATTGACATCTCTATTGCACTCCTCACTGCCTTTTCCCACCTGGAGAAAAGGAACACCTATGTGAGAATACTGTTCATTGACTACAGCTCAGCGTTCAACACCATAGTGCCCTCAAAGCTCATTAATAAGCTAAGGTCCCTGGGACTAAACACCTCCCTCTGCAACTTGATCCTGGACTTCTTGACGAGCCACCCCCAGGTGGTGAGGGTAGGTAACAACACATCCTCAACACAGGGGCCCCTCAGGGGTGCGTGCTCAGTCTCCCCGTGTACTCCCTGTTCACTCATGACTGCACGGCCAGGCACGACTCCAACACTATCTTTAAGTTTGCCGATGACACAACAGTGGTAGGCCTGATCCCCGACAACGACAAGACAGCCTATAGGGAGGAGGTCAAAGACCTGGCCGCGTGATGCCATAATAACAAACTCTCCCTCAATGTGATCAAGACAAAGGAGATCATTGTGGACTACAGGAAGAAGAGGACTGAGCACTCCTCCATGTTTCATCCATGGGGATGTAGTGGAGCAGGTTGAGAGCTTCAAGTTCCTTTGTGTCCACATAACCAACAAACTAACGGCAGGGTAGCCTAGTGGTTAGAGCGTTGGAGTAGTAACCGGAAGGTTGCAAGTTCAATCCCCCGAGCTGACAAGGTACAAACCTGTCTTTCTGCCCCTGAACAGGCAGTTAACCCACTGTTCCTAGGCCGTCATTGTAAATAAGAATTTGTTCTTAACTGACTTGCCTGGTTAAATAAAGGTAAGATAAAAAAATAAAAATTAAAATGGTCCAAGCTTACCAAGACAGTTGTGAAGAGGGCAAGACAAAAACCTATTCCTCCTCGGGAGACAGAAAAGATTTGGCATGGGTCCTCAGATCCTCAAAAGTGTCTACAGCTGCACCATCGAGGGTATCACCGTTGCACTACTACCTGGTATGGCAACTACTCGGCCGCCGACCGCAAGGCACTACAGAGGGTAGTGCGTATGGCCCAGTACATCACCGGGGTCAATCTTCCTGCCATACAAGACCTCTATACCAGGCACTGTCAGAGGAAGGCCCTAAAATTGTCAAAGACTCTAGCCACCCTAGTCATAGACTGTTCTCTCTGCTACTGCATGGCAAGTGGTACCAGAGTGCCAAGTCTTGGTCCAAGAGGTTTCTAAACTTCTACCCCCAAGCCATAAGACTCCTGAACATCTAATCAAATGGCTACCCAGAATATTTGCATTGCCCCCCTCCACACACCTTTTACACCACTGCTACTCTCTGTTATCATCATCTATGCATAGTCACTTTAATAACTCTACCTACATGTAAATATTATCTCAATTACCTAGTCTAACCGGTGCCCCGTACATTGACTCTGTACTCGTACCCCTCAGTATATAGTCTCTACATTGACTCTGTACCGGTACCCCCAGTATATAGTCTCCACATTGACTCTGTACCGGTACCCCCAGTATATAGTCTCCACATTGACTCTGTACCGGTACCCCCAGTATATAGTCTCCACATTGACTCTGTACCGGTACCCATTTACATTTACATTTAAGTCATTTAGCAGACGCTCTTATCCAGAGCGACTTACCCCCAGTATATAGTCTCCACATTGACTCTGTACCGGTACCCCCAGTATATAGTCTCCACATTGACTCTGTACCGGTACCCCCAGTATATAGTCTCCACATTGACTCTGTACCGGTACCCCCAGTATATAGTCTCCACATTGACTCTGTACCGGTACCCCCAGTATATAGTCTCCACATTGACTCTGTACCGGTACCCCCAGTATATAGTCTCCACATTGACTCTGTACCGGTACCCCCAGTATATAGTCTCCACATTGACTCTGTACCGGTACCCCCAGTATATAGTCTCCACATTGACTCTGTACCGGTACCCCCAGTATATAGTCTCCACATTGACTCTGTACCGCTACCCCCAGTATATAGTCTCCACATTGACTCTGTACCGCTACCCCCAGTATATAGTCTCCACATTGACTCTGTACCGCTACCCCCAGTATATAGTCTCCACATTGACTCTGTACCGGTACCCCCAGTATATAGTCTCCACATTGACTCTGTACCGGTACCCCCAGTATATAGTCTCCACATTGACTCTGTACCGGTACCCCCAGTATATAGTCTCCACATTGACTCTGTACCAGGTGTATTGGAGATATCTCCATCCAGTGAGTCTGTATTCAACACCATGAGTCAGCATTCTCAACGTTTCTGAACAGTCAATTCATTTCCACGAGCTTCCATTAAATCTTAATCGTGCTCTGGCAGCCTGGGCCCCGGTGCTTTGTGACACGTTTGAGCTGGTGGCTCAGCCTATCTGTGTAGCTGTGTATCTGTGTAGCTGTGTATCTGTGTAGCTGTGTAGCTGTGTAGCTGTGTAGCCGTATCAAAGGAGAAAGAAGCGCAGCAGCCGACACTCTCCACTACTCCGCGTCGCTCTGCTCCACACTGCCCCCCTGAAGAGAGGGCCTAATCTATCTTTGCTGAGTTAAAGAGCTTTGAGGAAGCATTGTGGCCCGGCTGGATGACTGGCTGGCTGATTGACTGACTGCCTGCCTGCCTGGTTAACTGACTGACTGATCAACTGACTGACTGGCTCACTTTTTGACTGACTGATAGCTGCCTCTCTGCCACTGCAGCAGGAGACCAAAGAGCCCCTGTCAAAGCCAAGGTCACTACCACAAAGTGATGTCTTACCGCCACTCCCCTCCCCTCCTCTCCACAGCCTCAGCCTCAGTCTACCACAGCCACAAATCAGCCCTAGCTAGCCCCTCTGATAACCAGCAGTGAGCCCAGCCGAGCCCGGGGCCATCCATCACACTCTCGCTCTCTGCACCAGAGGACAGCGCCAGAGAGGAGCAAACCAGATGATTAAGACATTTCCGCATGACTTTCCTGTCACAGATGATGCAAATTGCATAATTAATATGCAACTAATTAAAACATGTTAATTAAAGTGAAGAAATATGATAGCTGTGTACAGTATGTGGCCCGAAGATATCACTGATGAACTGTGACGGGGTCACAGCTCAGAGGTAAAACTGGTTGAAATGAAGTTCTGGTTGTGGGGGGTTAAAACCATCACTGACTCAGCCCACCTACAGTACTGTACTGAATAAGCATCAGGCAGTGTAGATGAGACTGAATCAGCCTCTTTTTGTCCTTTTGTCTGGAGTCCAAATCAAAGATTTTTGGTTCCAACCGCCGTGTCTTTGTGAGACATGGTGTGGTTGAATGGATGGATCTCCGCATGTGTATTTCCCACTGTAAAGCATGGAGGAGGAGGTGTGATGGTGTGATGGTGCTTTGCTGGTGATACTGTCTGTGATTTATTTATGAATTCAAGGCACACTTAACCAGCATGGCTACCACAGCATTCTGCAGCGATATACATCCCATCTGGTTTGAGCTTAGTGGGAATATCTTTTGTTTTTCAACAGGACAATGACACAATACACCTCCAGGCTGTATAGGGGCTATTTGACCAAAAAAGAGAGTGATGGCACTTCATCAGATGTCCTGGCCTCCTCAATCACCCGACCTCAACCCAATTGAGATGGTTTGGGATGAGTTGGACCGCAGAGTGAAAGAAAAGCAGCCAACAAGTGCTAAGCATATGTGGGAACACCTTCAAGACGGTTGGAAAAGCATTCCAGGTGAAGCTGGTTGAGAGAAAGCCAAGAATGTGCAAAGCTGTTATCAAGCCAAAGGGTGGCTATTTGAAGAATCACTAATATAATATATAGGTGGAGCTGTTTAACACTTTTTTGGTTAATACATGATTCCATATGTGTTATTTCATAGTTTTGATGTCTTCACTATTATTCTACAATGTAGAACATAGTAAAAATAAAGAAAAAACCTTGAATAAGTAGGTGTGTCCAAACTTTTGACCGGTAGTGTATAACAATACAAACATAAGAGTGAGGAAGATGGAGAAAAATACAGAGAGAGAGAAAGAGAGGGACAGGCGACAGATAGAGAGAGACTTTAGTGAGAGAGAGGCTGTAGAGAGAGACTGTAGAGAGACACTGGCGAAAGAGACTGTAGCGAGAGACTGTTGAGAGACACTGTAGAGAGAGAGACAATGTAGAGAGAGAGACACTGTAGAGGGAGAGACACTGTAGAGAGAGAGACAATGTAGAGAGAGAGACACTGTAGAGAGAGAGACAATGTAGAGAGAGAGACACTGTAGAGGGAGAGACACTGTAGAGAGAGAGACAATGTAGAGAGAGACACTGTAGAGAGAGAGACAATGTAGAGAGAGAGACAATGTAGAAAGAGACATTGTAGAGAGAAAGAATGTAGAGAGAGAGACATTGTATAGACTGTAGAGAGAGAACTGTAAGAGAGACACTGTAAGGAGGAAGACTGTAGTGAGAGAGACTGTATAGAGAGAGAAAGAGAGAGACTGTAGAGAAAGAGAGAGACCATAGAGAGAGAGAGACTGTAGAGAGAGAGAGACCGTAGAGAGAGAGAGACTGAAGAGATAGTGTAGAGAGAGAGAGAGAGAGAGAGAGAGAGAGAGAGAGAGAGAGGTAGAGAGAGAGAGAGAGAGAGAGAGAGAGAGAGAGACGTAGAGAGAGAGAGACTTTAGAGAGAAAGAGAGAGAGAGAGAGAGAGAGAGAGAGAGAGAGAGAGAGAGAGAGAGAGAGAGAGAGAGAGAGAGAGAGAGAGAGAGAGAGAGAGAGAGAGAGAGAGAGAGAGAGACCGTAGAGAGAGAGAGACTTTAGAGAGAGAGAGAGAGAGAGAGAGAGAGAGAGAGAGAGAGAGAGAGAGAGAGAGAGAGAGAGAGAGAGGGGGCGAGAGAGACTGTAGAGAGAGAGACTGTAGAGAGAGACTGTAGAGAGAGAGACTGTAGAGAGGGAGTCTGTAGAGAGAGAGACTGTAGAGAGAGAGATCGTAGAGAGAGAGAGAGACCGTAGAGAGAGAGACTTTAGAGAGAGAGAGAGGGCGAGAGAGACTATAGAGAGAGAGAGACTGTAGAGAGAGAGACCGTAGAGAGGGAGACTGTAGAGAGAGACTGTAGAGAGAGAGAGATATCGTAGAGAGAGAGAGACTGTAGCGAGAGAGAGACTGTAGCGAGAGAGAGAGAGAGAGAGAGAGAGGGAGAGGGTGAGAGAGAGACTGTAGAGAGAGAGAGACTGCAGAAAATTTGTGTATAGAGAGATGCTGTAGAGAGAGAGAGACTGTAGCGAGAGAGAGGGTCTGTAGAGAGAGAGAGATTGAGAGAGACTGTAGAGAGAGAAACTGTAGAGAGAGAGACTGTAGAGAGAGATTGAGAGAGCCTGTAGAGTGAGAGAGAGAGACTATGGAGTGAGAGAGAGAGAGAAACTGCAGAAAATTACTGTAGAGAGATATACTGTAGAGAGAGAGAGACTGTAGCGAGAGAGAGAGAGAGAGAGAGAGAGAGAGAGAGAGAGAGAGAGAGAGAGAGAGAGAGAGAGAGAGAGAGAGAGAGAGAGAGAAAGAGACTGTAGAGAGATAGACTGCAGAAAATTACTGTAGAGAGAGATACTGTAGAGAGAGAGAGACTGTAGAGAGAGGGCCTGTAGAGAGAGAGAGGGACTGTAGAGAGTGAGAGATTGAGAGAGACTGTAGAGAGAGAGAGACTGTAGAGAGAGAGATTGAGAGAGACTGCAGAGAGAGAAACTGTAGAGAGAGAGATTGAGAGAGACTGTAGTGAGAGAGAGTCTGCAGAAAATTACTGTAGAGAGAGATACTGTAGAGAGAAAGAGATTGAGAGAGACTGTAGAGAGAGAGAGACTGTGAAGTGAGAGAGAGACTGTAGAGAAAGACTGCGGAGACTGTAGAGCGAGAGGGAGAGACTGTAGAGATAGAGACTTTAGCAAGATACTGTATAGAGAGAGGGACTGTAGAGGGACAGACTGTATGCAGAGAGAGACTGTAAATAGTAATACTGTAGCAAGATAGATTGTAGAGAGAGAGGCTGTAGAGAGAGAAACCGTAGAGAGAGAGAAACTGTAGAGAGGGAGACTAGAGAGAGAGATAGAGAGATAGAGGATGAGAGAGAGAGACTGTAGAAAGAGAGACTGCAGAAAATGACTGGAGAGAGAGAGAGAGAGATACAGAGAGAGAGATACACAGAGAGAGAGAGAGAGAGAGAGAGAGAGAGAGAGAGAGAGAGAGAGAGAGAGAGAGAGAGAGAGAGAGAGAGAGAGAGAGAGAGAGAGAGAGAGAGTGAAATTGTGTTACCCTGCCCAGCTCTTTGTCCTCCAGGGCCAGAACTCCAGTGCTTTCTGTAAACAGTTTCACCTTGACAGCAGGGAGGGGGTGTGTGGTGGTGAAGTCTCCCTGGGTCCCCCAGCTGAAATACAACACACACACACAGTGGTGTAAAGTACCTAAGTAAGTAGTTTTTGAGGGTATCTGTACTTAACTTTACTATTTATATTTTTGACAACTTTTACTTTTACTCCACTACATTCCTGAACAAAATAATGTACTTTTTACTCCTTATATTTTCCCTGACACACAAAAGTAGTCATTACATTTAGAATGCTCAAGCAGGACAGAATTATGGCACCTATCAATATAACGATTTGTCATCCCTACTGCCTCTGATTTGACAACTGCAGTGTTTGTAAATGATGTCTGACTGTTGGAGTGGGCCCCTTTCTGTCCATAAAAAAAGAATATGAAAATAGTGCCATCTAGTATGCTTAATTTAAGGAATTTGATGTGTAGCATTTATTTTTACTTTGTACTTTTACTCAAGTATGACAATGTAGTACTTTTTCTAGAACTGTACTTAAGTACATCTAAAACCAGATACTTTTAGACTTTTACTCAAGTAGTATTTTAATGGGTAACTTTCACTTTTACTTGAGTCATTTTCTGTTAAATTATTTTTACTTTTACTCATGTATGACAATTGAGTACTTTTTCCACCACTGCACAAACATCAGAAGCAATATACCTTTACTACATTCTGGCATGACTCAAAACATTGGGAGCAACTGCAACATCCAAGGGGCTGTACATTTAGCCCAGGATCCAAACTAACGCAGATAAATAACCTGCACTGAAATTTCATTTGGAAGGAAATTTCTGTTTCAGCTGCCATTCACAGTCTTTACAGTGAATGTAATTGAATTGAATCCCAGCCTCACTTAACATCTGCCTGGCCCAGAGGTATTGCACAAGATCTAGTAAAAAAACGACATCTCCGTCCCTTTTCTCTCTCACTTTCTCTCTCTCAATTCAATTAAAGTGCTTCAATGGCCTGTATTGGCATGGGAAACATCTGTTAACATTGCCAAAAGTGAAATAGAAAATAAACAAAAGTGAAGTAAACAATCAAAAATTAACAGTAAACATTACACATTACAGTTCAAAAGGAATGGAAACATTTCAAATGTCATATTACGTATATATACAGTGTTTTAACGATGAGCAAATAGTCAAAGTACAAAAGGAAAAATAAATAAACATAAATATGGGTTGCATTTACAATGGTGTCTGTTCTTCACTGGTTGCCCTTTTCTTGTGGCAACAGGTCACAAATCTTGCTGCTGTGATGGCACACTGGTATTTCACCCAACAGGTAATAGGTATCTCTCTCTCTCTCTCTCTCTCTCTCTCTCTCTCTCTCTCTCTCTCTCTCTCTCTCTCTCTCTCTCTCTCTCTCTCTCTCTCTCTCTCTCTCTCTCTCTCTCTCTCTCTCTCTCTCTCATCCTCTCGATACCTGCACTCTCAGAAGGAGTGAGTGGTGGTTAGATATAAACTACTAGAAAACCAAGGTGGAAGAGAAAAAGCTAGGTCTGACTGAGTGAGCAATTTACTGTTGAATTATGAGACAGACTGAGAACAGCAGCTGACACTTTCTTTGTCTTGGTTGAACTTGCGGAGAGTTGGCTGCGGGGAGTAGAGGGAGGTGATATGAAATGTATTGTCTGGTCCCAGTCCCACACACACTGTGCAGCAACAACATTAATTTATTACAGAGGAGAGATGGAGTGGTACTGGAGCACCAAGTCTAGGTCCAAGAGGCTTCTAAACAGCTTCTTATTTTTCTTAAAACTGCATTGTTGGTTAAGGGCTTGTGAGTAAACATTTCACTGTAAGGTCTACAGCTGTTGTATTCGGCGCATGTGACAAATACAATTTGATTTGAGACTGAGAAGGAGACAGGCCACCGACCGCACCACGCAGGGAGCACTACCAGTCTGAGGAAACACTACCACGACACAGAGACAAACACACATGCACACTCACGCATGCACACACACGTGCACATTCACAAAGTGACATATACTAACATGTTCATAAGGGTTATTGTGTCTTTAATCATAATTGGATGACACGTGATATCATCATCAAGGAGGCAGAGCCAGCAGTCTGTGTGTGTGTGTGTGTGTGTGTGTGTGTGTGTGTGTGTGTGTGTGTGTGTGTGTGTGTGTGTGTGTGTGTGTGTGTGTGTGTGTGTGTGTGTGTGTGTGTGTGTGTGTGTGTGTGTGTGTGTGTGTGTGTGTGCCCGCCCGCGTGTGTGAGCGTCTGTGTGAGCTGTTTGTCCTCCTGCTGTGAGTGTCCCTCTACGTGAGCTGCATCTGTGAGTGACGATGAGACAAATGGAGACACAGAAAGGGGACAGGGGAAACGGTGTGTGAACACAGCAAGAGTGTCACTCCTCCTCCTCCTGCTCCTCTCTGACACTACCACACAGCACCACCAGCGGGGCCAGTGGTGTCTCATCTTACACGGAACTGTTTCACATTGGCACCATATTTCTACTTGTATTGATCATTTATTGAATATAGATTGTGCTGCCATCCTGTTAGAATGTAACAGATTATTTTATTACAATGGTTCAGATGGATTTTCATTGTGTTCCATGGTGTTATTCGCCACCTAGTGGAGCTTTCTGGTACTTGGACTGTAAGGAAAACAGGAAGAGACACGCAGAGGAGGAAACCGGAAGAGACCCGAGAAGCAGCTAAAAACAACGCTACGGTGCAGGTCTTTCAGTGCAGTTCTCTTGTCACGCATCTACCTCGGAATGATAATCTTGTTATTGATAGAGTTGCTTACATATCAATGTTGGTTGGTTGCATTTACTCACACAAATTGCAATGCCTTTCATGTATGTCGTTTGCTGTATTACTTTGCTCGTGCGTCATGCAAACGAATTGTAAAATATACAATACTGTAGTTTTGTTACTGTTTCTAGTGTAATATGCTTTGTTATTCTACAGAGACGGCTGTCCATTAATAGAGTAATTAAAGTTAGCCAATTACCATATGAGTAAAAATGAGCTATATGGTTTGGCATCATGCCAGATGCATGGTACCTTAGCGCGTGCTTTGTATTCATAAAACTTCAAATGTATAATGTACAGCTACAGTATGTCGGTGTGAATTGAATACAAAAGTAGATTCTTTTCTCTATTTTGCAGTTTCACAACATAAACGTTTTCAATATATTCATTCAAGAAAAGTCAAGCCTTGGGAGTTTTATTGAAGACTTAGTTGTTAGCTATCTGTCTAGTTTTGCATGGGAACGCAATTCAAGGGCAGAATATAGATATGAATATGGATATAATGAATAAGAATGAGAGTAGTGCTGTAATATCTTCAAGAAGCAGAAAGATCGTTTGTTCAACAAAATGACAGCAAGTCCTAGATCAGTCAGGATTCAGACGCAGGATCTTAATTTGAGAGTTCGCTACAGCAGGAAAATTATTCTGCAGCAAAAGCAAATTATTATATGGATTATAATTAATGGACATTTTTTTGTAGGGGAAATCAAGACTGACATTTCTTAGTGGAAATTACAAACTTCAGAAGACTTTTTAAACTTCAAATTCATTACAAGTTTAAAATGTCCTGCAACAGGGTGGTCAAATGAAGATCCTACATCTGTATGTGTTTCATCATGCCCAAGGGGTTTGGAATTCTCTTACAACAGATAGGGGTACAGTTTGAGTAAGGTGACTGGACAAAGAGGGAGTTGTATGAGCGTGTGTGTTTGGAGGTAGGACATGACGGGGACCTTGCCGATGGAAGCAGCAACACCAAGGTCCATACTCCTACTGTGCAGCATATAAATTAGTGTCTAATTCATATTTGAGTTGAGTGGCTTGGAGTAAGTCCCATGTCAATACAAAGGACGAAACATTCACCGGTGCGTATGCTGGTCCCTCATCCCAGTACTACATCAACCCCATCACCTATCAATCAGTCTTCACAAATGGATTTCATTATTGTGTTGTATTTGACCTTGCATCGGTGTGCATCGTGTATATTACAATGGGGGTAGTTGAAGCTTGTCCAGTCAAAGGTTGTGTCAGTGTTTTCCCATAAGTACAGTACGTATACGTCGCTGCAGATTGCTAAGATACACAGTGGCTGTGAATGGCTCACCCATGACGCCCTAGTCAGTCCATGCCTGGTTAATTACATGAGCTTTGTGTACGTGTTGTGTGCATGTTTTCGTTTTTTTGAGTGTACAAACAATGTGTGTGTGCATACGTGGTCATGCATGCTTGTGTATGTGTACCTGCATGCTTGTGTTATCCTGTTTGTATGCGTGTTTTTGCGTGTAGTGTGGGGGCAGCGTGTGTACAGTGTATGTGAAGCCTGTGTGCAGTGTGTGTGTGTGATGGTGTATGTCTCTCGGTCCCCACTTTGATGCACCTGCACTGACCTCGCCTTATGGATGATAGCGGGGTGAACAGGCTGTGGCTCGGGTGGTTGATGTCCTTGATGATCGTTTTGGCCTTCCTGTGACATTGGGTGCTGTAGGTGTCCTGGAGGGCAGGACGTGTGACCCCGGTGATGCGTTGGGCAGACCGTACCACCCTCTGAAGAGCCCTGCGGTTGCAGGTGGTGCAGTTGCCATTCCAGGCGGTGATACAGCTTGACAGGATGCTCTCAATTGTGCATCTGTAAAAGTTTCTGAGGGTCTTAGGAGCCAAGCCAGATTTCTTCAGCTTTTTGAGGTTGAGGAGGCGCTGTTGTGCCTTCTTCACCACACTGGCTGTGTGGGTGGACCAATTCAGATTATCAATGATGTGAACGCCAAGGATCTTGAATCTTTCCACCTTCTCCACTGTGGTCCTGTCGATGTGGATAGGGGCGTGCTCCCTCTGCTGTTTCCTGAAGTCCACGATCAGCTCCTTTGTTTTGTTGATGTTGGGATTGTTGGTAATCAGCCCTACTACTGTTGTTGACTGCTAACTTGGAGGCTTGCATGGCCACCCATTCATGTCTGAACAAGGAGTACAGAAGTGGGCTGAGCACGCACCCTTGTGGGGCCCCTGTATTGAGGATCAGGGTAGTGGTGGTGTTTCCGTCCTTCACCACCTGGGGGCGGCCCGTCAGGAAGTCCAGGACCCAGTTGCACAGGGCAGCGTTCAGACCCAGGGCCCCAAGCTTAATGATGAGCTTGGAGGGTACTATGGTGTTGAAGGCTGAGCTATAGTAAATTAACAACATTCTGGCGTAGGTATTTCTCATGTCTAGATCGGATAGGGCAGTGTGCATTGCGATGGCGATTGCATCGTCTAGGGTGTCAGGTAAAGTATCCTCTCAAAGCACTTCTTGATGACAGAAGTGAGTGCTTTCTTGGGTACAGGAACAATGGTGGACATCTTGAAGCAAATCGAGACAGCAGACTGGGATAGGGAGCGATGAGTATGTCCGTAAACACTCCAGCCAGCTGGTCTGCGCATCCTCTGAGGGATGCCGTCTAGGGCCGGCAGCCGCTCGTTTGGTTATGTTTTAACAGTCACCGTGGGAACAATATCCCCTATACACTTCCTGATGAACTCAATCACCGTGTCCGTGTATCAATGTTATTCTCAGAGGCAACCCGGAACATATCCTAATTTGCGTGATCAAAACAATCTTGAAGCATGGATTCCGATTGGTCAGACCAAGATTGAATAGACCTTTGAATGGGTACTTACTGTTTGAGTTTCTGCCTATAGAAAGGGAGGAGCAAAATGGAGTTGTGATCTGATTTGCCGAAGGGAGGGCCTTGTAGGCATTTCCAAAAGGCGAGTAGCAGTGATCTAGTGCTTTTCCTAAGCGAGTACTACAGTCAATGTGTTGATAGTTTGGTAGCGTTTTCCTCAAATTTGCTTTGTTAAAATCCACCGCTACAATAAAAGCGGCCTCAGGATGTGGGGTTTCCAGTTTGCATAAAGTCCGGTGTAGTTCCTTGAGGGCTGTCATGGCATCGGGTTGAGGTAGAATATACACGGCTGTGACTATAACAGAAGAGAATTCTCTTGGGAGGTAATACGGTCAGCATTTGATTGTGAGATATTCTAGGTCGGGTGAACAAAGGGACTTGAGTTTCTGTATGTTATCACAATCACAGCATGAGGTGTTAATCATGAAGCATACACCCTCACCTTTTTTCTTCCCGGAGAGCTCTTTATTCTTGTCTGCGCGAATAAAATGAGAACCCAGTTGGCTCCATGGACAGCGATAGTATATGCCGAGAGAGCCATGATTCCGTGAAACAGAGTATGTTACAGTCCCTGGTGTGTCTCTGGTAGAAGATCCTCGCCCTACTTTATTGTCCAGAGACTGAACATTAACGAGTAATACACTCGGAAGTGGTGGATGGTGTGCCCACCTACTGAGTCGGACTAGAAGTCCACTCCGAATATCTCTTCTCGCTGGCTTCGACTTGGAGCAGCCTCTGGGATAAGTTTAATTGCCCTGGGGGGTATGAACAAAGGATCCAATTCGGGAAAGTCGTATTCCAGGTCGTAATGATGGTGAGTTACCACCGCTCTGATATTCAAAAGTTATTTCCAACTGTAACACTGTAAAGTTGCTTAGGAGCTAGAAGCAGAGCTACCTTGTCTGTTGGCACAATCAGTGTCAGAGAAGGAAAGAAGCAGGATGATGAGTCCCTGAAATAGCTCACGCACTAAACATCACAAGAGAGAAAGACTGGCTTCATAGACACACTGTACTGTTACAGACTGTGTCCTTCATTACAGGAGACGTGATCGTGTTCGACACATTCACCTCCCAACATCATCATCATTTAGGCAGGGATGACGAAAGGCTGTAACCATGATGAACATGAACCAACTTACGGTGTTGGACCCTTAGATATGGTTTCTGGATGTATCTATATGGTTAAACCCGTAGGTGAATGTGAGGTGTTCAAAGGAGAACCTTTTTGGTATGCTCATGACCTGAGATTGACTCATCATCGGACCTCCCTCTAAATCCCATGGAGACGGACTGTTCTAAACGGAAGATTACACTGTGAGCCTTCTTTCACAACTTGAACAGCTGACTCAGAAATCAAAGTGTGAAGAGAAGGTGACTACATTCAAATACCATGAGAACACATTAGTAAGTGGATGTTGAGCAAAGCCAGGTTGAGGTGAGAGAGAGAAAGAGAGACAAAGGCACAAAGAGAGAGTCAGAGAGATAGTAGGATCTTACGTTGGCTTGGAGGCCTCGGCCTGGTCTGTCTGCAGTTTCTCCCCTCCCTCCACCTCCATAGTGCAGTACACAATCCGGTTAGGAGCCAGAGACTTCAGGCCCACCACCTCCATGATAACCACCTGAAGGGCACACACAAACAGCATGTTGTTAAACCACAGGTGTATTCAGTAAGGTTCACAATGTAGCAGAAATGTATTAAATATAGAGATAGCATTACTCTCTATTCTACATGAAAGACAACCCTACTGTATCTGGTCAAGACAATGCATCTGAGGGCTCTGCACATTCCTGAACGGGCCCCAGCCCTTTACACAACTACAACAGTCACCTTGACCTTGTTGATCAAAGGCAGAAACCGACATAGGTAAATGCATACAGAATAACCTCATAAAACCCCCATTAACAATCATTAGTTTAAAACTCATTATTACCCGTAGCTCTATTGGTCAACAACATTTACATTATTGGTCAACAACATTTACAGTACCTCTTAAAGTACCTTAAGCCAATGGAGCGTGCTGAGAGGAGGACAGCTCATAATAATGGCTGGAACGGCGCGAACAGAATGGCAACAAACACATTGAAATCATGTGTTTGATGTATTTGATACCATTCCACTGATTCCACTCCAGCTATTATCAAGGTGCCCTACAACCCTGACTGAGAGAAAGATGATAACACAGAGACCTAGTCAAGCAAACTGAAACTCATGATAATTAAAATGGGAAAGACAATGGGGGGCAAAACCCCCATCACTAAATTCCATGACAGAAGCTACAAATCAAGCCAGCCTCTCCAATCTATAAATCAGTAGTTTCAGTTTTAGCACCATAATCATCTTCTCTTCTCAACACTACAATCAACTGCTGGGAGGGCAACCTGGACTCAGGGGTAGACGTAACATAGTAAATGTAAATCCGAGACACTAATTAGTATGATATGCTACATTTCGTATGGTATGTATTAGTCGACCGATTAATCGGAATGGCCGATTTAATTAGGGACGATTTCAAGTTTCCATAACAATCGGAAATCTGTATTTTTTGGGTGCCGATTTGCCGATTTCTTTATTATATTTTTATTTTCATTTTATTTTTTTTATACCTTTATTTTATACATTCTTATTTTCAATGACGGACTAGGAACGTTGGGTTAACTGCCTCGTTCAAGGGCAGCTCGGGGGATCCAATCTTGCAACCTTACAGTTGACTAGTCCAACGCAATACGACCTGCCTCTCTCTCGTTGCACTCCCCAAGGAGACTGCCTGTTACGCGAATGCAGTAAGCCAAGGTAAGTTGCTAGCTAGCATTAAATGTATCTTATAAAAATGTCATGTTTTGTCTTATATTGTCTTGTCATTTTGCTTTTCCTTCTGTTCGTTTTCCCCCTGCTGGTCTTTTTAGGTTCGTTCCCCTTTTTCTCGCCAGGACAGCGGAGTCAATCACCACCTTCCGGAGACACCTGAAACCCCACCTCTTTAAGGAATACCTAGGATAGGTTAAGTAATCCCTCTCACCCCACCCCCCCTAAGTTTTAGATGCACTATTGTTAAGTGACTGTCCCACTGGATGTCATAAGGTGAATGCACCAATTTGTAAGTCGCTCTGGATAAGAGCGTCTGCTAAATGACTTAAATGTAATGTAAATGTTCTCTCTCCCTCTCTCTCTCTCTTCTCTCTATCGTTCCATTCCTGCTCCCAGCTGTTCCTATTCCCCTAATCAATCATTTAGTCTTCCCACACCTGTTCCCTATCTTTTCCCCTGATTAGAGTCCCTATTTCTCCCCTTGTTTTCCGTTTCTGTCCTGTCGGATCCTTGTATATTGTTCACCGTGCTGTGTCTTTGTATCGCCCTGTCGTGTCGTGTTTCCCTCAGATGCTGCGTGGTAAGCAGGTGTCTGAGTCTGCTACGGTCAAGTGCCTTCCCGAGGCAACCTGCAGTTTATGATCGAGTCTCCAGTCTGTTCTCGTCATTACGAGTGGAATTGTTCTTTAAGCTTTATTTACCGCTCCGATTTGTCTAGGAGTATTGAATATTTACTTTACTGGATTAAAGACTCTGTTTTCGCCAAGTCGCTTTTGGGTCCTCATTCACCTGCATAACAAAAAAAACAATCAATCATAATCACTAGTTAACTACACATGGTTGAAATTACTAGATATTATCTAGCGTGTCCTGCGTTGTATATAATCTGACTGAGCATACAAGCATAGAAGTATCTAAGTATCTGACTGAGCGGTGGTAGGCAGAAGCAGGCGCGTAAACATTAATTCAAACAGCACTTTTGTGCGTTTTACTAGCAGCTCTTCGTTGTGCGTCAAGCATTGCGCTGTTTATTGCTTCAAGCCTATCAACTCCCGAGATGAGGCTGGTGTAACCGAAGTGAAATGGCTAGTTAGTTAGCGCGTGCTAATAGCGTTTCAAACGTCACTCGCTCTGAGCCTTCTAGTAGTTGTTCTCCTTGCTCTGCATGGGTAACGCTTCGATGGTGGCTGTTGTCGTTGTGTTGCTGGTTTGAGCCTAGGGAGGAGCGAGGAGAGGGAAGGAAGCTATACTGTTACACTGGCAATACTAAAGTTCCTATAAGAACATCCAATAGCCAAAGGTTAATGAAATACAAATGGTATAGAGGGAAATAGTCCTATAATTCCTATAATAGCTACAAGCTAAAACTTCTTACCTGGGAATATTGAAGACTCATGTTAAAAGGAACCACCAGCTTTCATATGTTCTCTGAGCAAGGAACTGAAACGTTAGCTTTTTTACATAGCACATATTGCACTTTTACTTTCTTCTCCAACACTTTGTTTTTGCATTATTTAAACCAAATTGAACATGTTTCATTATTTACTTGAGGCTAAATTGATTTTATTTATGTATCATATTAAGTTAAAATAAGTGTTCATTCAGTATTGTTGTAATTGTCATTATTACAAATAAAAAAATAAAAATCATCCGATTAATCGGTATCGGCTTTTTGGGTCCAATAATCCAATAATCGGTATCTGTATCGTCGTTGACCTCTAGTATGTATTAATTTGTGGATGTTTGCAATTGCAATTTATTGTGGCTAACGTGAGCTAGGTGGATAGGTGATGAGATTCGATCACGCAACCTTTGGGTTGATAGACGTTCACGTTATGCACCTATCCAACCACTCTACTTTCATTTTTTACTTTAGCATCCTTCTGTCTTATGTAACGTACCAAACGTAACATATACTAATTTGAGTGTTCCAGATTTACATTTACTATGTTACATGTCTTTGAGACCAGGCTGGGGAGGGAGTGGTGTTAAGGATCAGCCCCTTTTTTTCAATTTTTGCCTAAAATGACATACCCAAATCTAACTGCCTGGTCTTTGTGGAAATGTGGAAAGGAATGTAGGAAAATATAACACATTAGATCTGGTAAATGAAAATACAAAGAAGAAAACAACCGTTTTTCTGTTTTTTTGTACCATCTTTGAAATGCAATGGAAAGGCCATAATGTATTATTCCAACCCAGGTGCAATTTAGATTTTGGCCACTAGATGGCAGCAATATATGTACAAAGTGTTAGACTGATCCAATGAACCATTGCATTTCTGTTCAAATTGTTGTATCAGGACTGCCTAAATGTGCCTAATTTGTTTATTAATAACTTTTCATGTTCAAAATTGTGTACTCTCCTCAAACAATAGCTTGGTATTATTTCACTGTAATGGCTTCTGTAAATTGGACAGTGTAGTTAGATTAACAAGAATTTAAGCTTTCTGCCAATATCAGATATATCTATGCCCTGGGAAATGTTCTTGTTACTTACAACCTCATGCTAATCCCATTAGCCTATGTTAGCTCAACCGTCCCGCAGGGGACCCACCAATCCTGCTGCCAGTGCTAGAACTTCCTTCTCCTTAAGTAGCTAGGGGAACAGAAATGGCTCTTCTGAGTATATCGTATTCTCTTAGATTGTTCATCATAACCAGAGTTACTATAATGAGTTATTATGAAGTTTTCTATGAAATGTAAAAAAGGAGATATTTTATTTCACTACATTACCTAGGTATCTCCTTGTGATCTGTTATTTCACTCCTTCTTTGTTCATCTATTTGTTCTTCTCTTTCTTTATGGCTGGAGGGCAACCTGTTTGCAATCTATACTATAGGTATATATTCACAAGCGTCTCAGAGTATGAGATCGGATCAGTTTTGCATTTCAAATCATAACTAATAAGAGGGAGAACCTGATCCTAGATCATTCAGCACCCCAACTCAGAGACGCTATGTGAATACGGGCCCTGGTCTAGATTTATATACATCTATCAAGATAGAAGAAAACTAAGCATAAGTGCAAACACTGGGACTTCGGCATGGAATGTATCCATGTTCTAAAATAACCAATAGACCAATGAAAGTGCAAATCAGATCTAGTTTATCAAAGGGCCAGCTGAGGTAAAAATCTGCTATATCATCATCATCATCATCATCATCATCATCATCACCACCACCACCACCACCACTACTACCACCACCACAGACCTCAATAGAAACAGTGTTTTCCTTGCCACAGACCCCTGATACGTTGTAAATAAATAGGTTGATCATGTTTTTGATTACTTATCCTGCTTATAAAGACAGAGGCAGGTGAATGGTACCACTGTATTTGGGATATTCTGTCATAATGCCAAAATGCTGAGGTTTTATCCTTCCTAGACAGGATTAGGGTACCTACTTCCAGAGTGAAGGAGAGCACCACATCAGACTTGGACAGTGTGTTCTCGTCTTCCTGGCCCATGTCCATGATGGAGGTGTTGTGTCCTTTCTTCAGCTTCTGCAGTTTGAACTCTCCTCCCTTGGACACGGGCATGCTCTCCAGGTTGGCCATCAGCTGGTTCACCGATGCCTTTAGCTCCTCTATGTACATGTGCTCCATCTCCTTCGACACAAACATGGGGAACTTGCCACCCTTTGAAAAAAAGTAGAACATTTACCAAAAATTGTTGTACAAAACTGTTTTTACTAGATTTCAAGTCAGCTTTTGTGTCCATGTTGACTAGTCATCCTGAAAATGAAAGACACTTTACTTATCAAATATCCAAATTGTCAACACTAATGTAAATGCTTGTCATTCAATATATTAACAGATACTGTATGTAGCCTATTCATTGTGACGTAAAGCTGTTTCTAGAATAGGGAACTCGCATAGTAAAGCCATTTTGATTCTTAGCCTACAAACTGAGGTTCTTATGTAGCTCAGCACAATGTTACCCGTGTGCTGATGATGTTCTACTGCGGTGTGTATACAGCTGTAGGATCTTACTTCAATCACCCTGACACAGGAGAAACTTTTTTACTTGGAGTGTATTAAAAAGGCTTCTGCAGTTTGTCATTTCCAATTTGAAATTTCAAACTTGATTTTCCCTAAAGATTTTTTGTAGGGATTTTTTTATCAACCCCTACAAAAATATACATTCATTATAATCCACATAATAATTCACATTTCCTGCTGCAGCAAACTGGCTCAAATTAAGATCCTACGTCTGTAGGCTATCAGACTCACCCTGGCAATCTGATCGGCCATCTGCAGGCGTCCATCCAGCTCCCGTCTGATCTGAGCAGCCTGCTCATCCAGGTTGTCCAACTAGAGTAGGGTCAAACACAGAAGAGGCAGGAAGAAGTGTTGTGCGCACATACTTAAAAATACACTTGTCCCAGGAACTTGATTAGAGAGAATCATTATGCTCTCAAGTGTTGGTTTAATCAAGCAACGATTTGACCCCAACTGTGCCTTCTCCAGGAAAACGGGCCAACGAGATAGATGAATCAGCCTGTGATGGTCTCACTGGTACCCAGATGTGGTCTTGGATATCCATGACCGTGGAGCTATGTGAGCCTATAGGCATTACCTCACCCATCACCACATGGTAATAATTAATAATATATCCATTATGATTCTACATGGAATAAGAGTCGAATCTGTGTTCATAAAGTGTCTCAGGGTAGAGGTTCTGATCTAGGATCAGGTCCTCCCTGTCCATGTATCTGTATTCACGATCTAAAAGACAATACTGATCCTAGATCAGCAATCTTTGTGAATACTGGCTATGTCCCAATTATCTCTCCTTTCTCCCACAGTGTGCACTTTTCACTTCCCTTTACTGTTTTGAAAGGAAATGACTGTTTTAAGAAATATGGTGAAAACTCCCATAAGACCATGCTCCCACTAATTCAATTGTTTTAGATTTTTGAGGGAAGTATTAAACGAGGGCAGGAGAAAGGGTTGGTTATTGGGACACACAACATGGGCCCAGGAGGACATCACCACTGAGCTGGGTAATCAATACATTCTCCATTATGTTCCTAGATGACCCTGAACAGGATGGGGTCAGAGGGTTACAGGTCAACATCCATCCCCCATGTTGATGATTTATCTCTTTTGATCTCAGGATGGGTGATTAGATTCACACTGTCAATAAATACTGTGTTGTTATATGGATATAAGGCTGACTTTACTTGAAGGGCCACTTTCCCAGACAGATTAAGCTTAGTCATGGACGGAAAAGCTCTTTCCATGGAGAATCTGGAGAGCCGTCCATAGGTTTCTGTGTAGACAGAGAGCGCATAGCTCTAGTAATTGATACAATATCAAATTGTATTAGTCACATGCACCGAATAAACCAGATGTAGACCTTACAGTGAAATGCTTACTTACAAGCCCTAACCAACAATGCAGTTCTAAAATACGAATAAGAATAAGAAATAAAAGGAACAAGTAATTAAAAATAAATAATTGGTGCTCCCAAGCGGGGCAGTTGTCTAAGACACTGCATCTCAGTGCAAGAGTTGTCATTGCAGTACCTGGTTCTAATCATGGCTGCTTCACATCTGGACATGATTGGGAGTTCCATATGGTGGCACACAACACCCGGGTTTGGACGGGGTAGGCCGTCATTGTAAATACAAATGTGTTCTTAACTGACTTGCCACGTTAAATAGAGGTTAAAAGAGAAAAAAGATCAGTAGTAAAATAACATTAGCGGGGCTATATACAGGGGGTACCGGTACAGAGTCAATGTGGAGGCTATATACAGGGGGTACCGGTACAGAGTCAATGTGGAGGCTATATACAGGGGGTACCGGTACAGAGTCAATGTGGAGGCTATATACAGGGGGTACCGGTACAGAGTCAATGTGGAGGCTATATACAGGGGGTACCGGTACAGAGTCAATGTGGAGGCTATATACAGGGGGTACCGGTACAGAGTCAATGTGGAGGCTATATACAGGGGTACCGGTACAGAGTCAATGTGGAGGCTATATACAGGGGGTACCGGTACAGAGTCAATGTGGAGGTTATATACAGGGGGTACCGGTACAGAGTCCATGTGGAGACTATATACAGGGGGTACCGGTACAGAGTCCATGTGGAGGCTATATACAGGGGGTACCGGTACAGAGTCCATGTGGAGACTATATACAGGGGGTACCGGTACAGAGTCAATGTGGAGGCTATATACAGGGGTACCGGTACAGAGTCAATGTGGAGGCTATATACAGGGGTACCAGTACAGAGTTAATGTGGAGGCTATATACAGGGGTACCAGTACAGAGTCAATGTGGAGGCTATATACAGGGGGTACCGGTACAGAGTCAATGTGGAGGCTATATACAGGGGTACCAGTACAGAGTTAATGTGGAGGCTATATACAGGGGGTACCAGTACAGAGTCAATGTGGAGGCTATATACAGGGGGTACCAGTACAGAGTCAATGTGGAGGCTATATACAGGGGGTACCGGTACAGAGTCAATGTGGAGGCTATATACAGGGGTACCGGTACAGAGTCAATGTGGAGGCTATATACAGGGGTACCAGTACAGAGTTAATGTGGAGGCTATATACAGGGTACCGGTACAGAGTCCATGTGGAGGCTATATACAGGGGGTACCAGTACAGAGTTAATGTGGAGGCTATATACAGGGGTACCGGTACAGAGTCAGTGTGGAGGCTATATACAGGGGGTACCGGTACAGAGTCAGTGTGGAGGCTATATACAGGGGTACCGGTACAGAGTCAATGTGGAGGCTATATACAGGGGGTACCAGTACAGAGTTAATGTGGAGGCTATATACAGGGGGTACCAGTACAGAGTCAATGTGGAGGCTATATACAGGGGGTACCAGTACAGAGTCAATGTGGAGGCTATATACAGGGGTACCGGTACAGAGTCAATGTGGAGGCTATATACAGGGGGTACCGGTACAGAGTCAATGTGGAGGCTATATACAGGGGTACCAGTACAGAGTTAATGTGGAGGCTATATACAGGGGTACCGGTACAGAGTCCATGTGGAGGCTATATACAGGGGTACCAGTACAGAGTTAATGTGGAGGCTATATACAGGGGGTACCGGTACAGAGTCAATGTGGAGGCTATATACAGGGGGTACCAGTACAGAGTTAATGTGGAGGCTATATACAGGGGGTACCGGTACAGAGTTAATGTGGAGGCTATATACAGGGGTACCAGTACAGAGTTAATGTGGAGGCTATATACAGGGGGTACCAGTACAGAGTCAATGTGGAGGCTATATACAGGGGTACCAGTACAGAGTTAATGTGGAGGCTATATACAGGGGTACCGGTACAGAGTCAATGTGGAGGCTATATACAGGGGGTACCGGTACAGAGTCAATGTGGAGGCTATATACAGGGGGTACCGGTACAGAGTCAGTGTGGAGGCTATATACAGGGGTACCGGTACAGAGTCAGTGTGGAGGCTATATACAGGGGTACCAGTACAGAGTTAATGTGGAGGCTATATACAGGGGTACCAGTACAGAGTCAATGTGGAGGCTATATACAGGGGTACCAGTACAGAGTTAATGTGGAGGCTATATACAGGGGGTACCGGTACAGAGTCAATGTGGAGGCTATATACAGGGGGTACCGGTACAGAGTCAATGTGGAGACTATATACAGGGGTACCGGTACAGAGTCAATGTGGAGGCTATATACAGGAGGTACCTGTACAGAGTCAATGTGGAGGCTATATACAGGGGGTACCGGTACAGAGTCAATGTGGAGGCTATATTCAGGGGGTACTGGTACAGAGTCAATGTGGAGGCTATATACAGGGGTACCAGTACAGAGTCAATGTGGAGGCTATATACAGGGGGTACCAGTACAGAATCAATGTGGAGGCTATATACAGGGGTACCAGTACAGAGGTCAATGTGGAGGCTATATACAGGGGTACCAGTACAGAGTTAATGTGGAGGCTATATACAGGGGTACCGGTACAGAGTCAGTGTGGAGGCTATATACAGAGGGTACCGGTACAGAGTCAATGTGGAGGCTATATACAGGGGTACCAGTACAGAGTCAATGTGGAGGCTATATACAGGGGGTACCGGTACAGAGTCAATGTGGAGGCTATATACAGGGGGTACCAGTACAGGGTCAATGTGGAGGCTATATACAGGGGGTACCAGTACAGAGTTAATGTGGAGGCTATATACAGGGGGTACCGGTACAGAGTCAGTGTGGAGGCTATATACAGAGGGTACCGGTACAGAGTCAGTGTGGAGGCTATATACAGGGGGTACCGGTACAGAGTCAGTGTGGAGGCTATATACAGGAGGTACCGGTACAGAGTCAATGTGGAGGCTATATACAGGGGGTACCGGTACAGAGTCAACGTGGAGGCTATATACAGGGGGTACCAGTACTATATACAGGGGGCACCAGTACAAAGTCAATGTGGAGGCTATATACACAGGGTACCGGTACAGAGTCAATGTGTAGGCTATATACAGGGCTATATACAGAGTCAATGTGTAGCCTATATACAGAGTCAATGTGTAGGCTATATACAGCTATATACAGAGTCAATGTGTAGGCTATATACAGCTATATACAGAGTCAATGTGTAGGCTATATACAGCTATATACAGAGTCAATGTGTAGGCTATATACAGCTATATACAGAGTCAATGTGTAGGTATATACAGCTATATACAGAGTCAATGTGTAGGCTATATACAGCTATATACAGAGTCAATGTGTAGGCTATATACAGCTATATACAGAGTCAATGTGTAGGCTATATACAGCTATATACAGAGTCAATGTGTAGGCTATATACAGCTATATACAGAGTCAATGTGTAGGCTATATACAGCTATATACAGAGTCAATGTGTAGCTATATACAGCTATATACAGAGTCAATGTGTAGGCTATAGAGTCAATGTGTAGGCTATATACAGCTATATACAGAGTCAATGTACTATATACAGCTATACAGAGTCAATGTGTAGGCTATATACAGCTATATACAGAGTCAATGTGTAGGCTATATACAGCTATATACAGAGTCAATGTGTAGACTATATACAGCTATATACAGAGTCAATGTGTAGGCTATATACAGCTATATACAGAGTCAATGTGTAGGCTATATACAGCTATATACAGAGTCAATGTGTAGGCTATATACAGGGCTATATACAGAGTCAATGTGTAGGCTATATACAGAGTCAATGTGTAGGCTATATACAGCTATATACAGAGTCAATGTGTAGGCTATATACAGCTATATACAGAGTCAATGTGTAGGCTATATACAGCTATATACAGAGTCAATGTGTAGGCTATATACAGCTATATACAGAGTCAATGTGTAGGCTATATACAGCTATATACAGAGTCAATGTGTAGGCTATATACAGCTATATACAGAGTCAATGTGTAGGCTATATACAGCTATATACAGAGTCAATGTGTAGGCTATATACAGCTATATACAGAGTCAATGTGTAGGCTATATACAGCTATATACAGAGTCAATGTGTAGGCTATATACAGCTATATACAGAGTCAATGTGTAGGCTATATACAGCTATATACAGAGTCAATGTGTAGGCTATATACAGCTATATACAGAGTCAATGTGTAGGCTATATACAGCTATATACAGAGTCAATGTGTAGACTATATACAGCTATATACAGAGTCAATGTGTAGGCTATATACAGCTATATACAGAGTCAATGTGTAGGCTATATACAGCTATATACAGAGTCAATGTGTAGGCTATATACAGCTATATACAGAGTCAATGTGTAGGCTATATACAGCTATATACAGAGTCAATGTGTAGGCTATATACAGCTATATACAGAGTCAATGTGTAGGCTATATACAGGGGGTACTGGTACAGAGTCAATGTACGGGGGCACTGGTTAGTTGAGGTAATATGTACCTCAATGTATGTAGGGTTCTTAAAGTGACTATGCATAGATAATAACAGTAGCAGTGGAGTAAAAGACAGGGGGGGGGCAATGCAAATAGTCTGGATAGCAATTTGATGAGCTGTTCAGAAGTCTTATGGCTTGTGGGTAGAAGCTGTTTAGAAGCCTCTTGGACGTCGACTTGGGGCTCCGGTACCGCTTGCCTTGCGGTAGCAGAGAGAACAGTCTTATGACGAGGTTAGCTGGAGTCTTTGACAATTTTTAGGGCCTTCCTCTGACACCACCTAGTATAGAGGTCCTGGATGGCAGGAAGTTTGGCCCCAGCGATGTACTGGGCCATTCACACTACCCTCTGTAGTATATCCCTGATCGCAGGATCAGTCGTTGGATTCATGTGTAAATAAGTACTAAAACTGCGTGTAGGCCTACTGGACACGAGGGTTGTGTAGAATTCCATTTCAGTTGAGTCAAAATGTCAATTGACTTCCTGAATTGACTGAATAGAAACAGAAATGACCTCTATCCTGATGTATCCTGCGTCGACATGACTGATAAAAATAAGTCCTTGAGTGTTTTTTTGTTTGTTCTACTTTCGATTGTAGGTTGAGAGAGTCATTCATGAATATGAATATAGAGAAAATGTGGCTAAACAGTGTGTGCGTGTGTGTGTTGTGTATGTGTGTGTCTGTGTGTGCATGTGTGTTTTTGTGTGTATAAATGGTACATATGCAATAACTCTTTAAATCCCTATAATGGAGAGCCACACTCCCTGAAACTAGCATTGTGACATGTCTACCCTCCAGCCCGTCCACAGCCCGCCCACACAGAGTAGCAGCAACGTGATGTCTAAGCCAGGTTGGCCCTGTAGAGACGTCACTTCCAGTCCTGTCACACATGCAGTGTGCCTTCACCCGCCCACTCACACATAGTCACACACACACACACACACACACACACACACACACACACACACACACACACACACACACACACACACACACACACACACACACACACACACACACACACACACACACACACACACACACACACACACACACACACACACACACACACACACACACACACACACACACCCTTCAAGGGCTCCATGGTACTGCCACAAAGCTGAACCAGAACACCACCACCCTGCAGCGCTGATGCACATCCACATGGAGCAGCCATCGCGCTCCAGAGAACAACTTTCTAGTGATGTACAGGGAGGGCTGATAGCTACTACAGACTGCTGCCTGCACTCCACTTACAGAGAACATGTGCAGAGGGCATAGAGGTGGACCTTCCTCTTTCTGTGAAGACAAATAGGCTAAACCAGCCCTGTTGACAAAACAGGTGGCCTAATGGCAATGTCATGTCACTGTTACCATGGTGGGTTGTCATGGTGTGTGATGCTGCTGAGCGGTTGTGTTGTGGCAAACCCCAGCTCTGTAACGTTACCGCTATAGGATGAAGGGAGGAAAATGTCTGCATGTAACCACAAGAGAAGAACTAGTGTGTGTGTGTTTGTTTGTGTGTGTTTGTGCGTGCGTGTGTGTTTATGCGTGTATGTGCCTGCATGCATGCCTGCATATGTGTGTGTGTGCAACCACAGGAGAGGGGAATGTTGTAGTGTCACTAGATTTCAATTACAGAGGCCAGGGGCTAACCGAATCACTCAAGCATGACCTCAGGCAGGCTCAGAACAACCTGATCACGTGACCCAGGCATCCAAGGCCCTAATGGACACTGGTGGTGGTGACTAAGGTGCGGCATTGTCTTGAACTTAAACAGTGACTAAAACCAATAGAAATGGAATTGCTAGAATATAAAATTCCCATTGTAGTCAATGGGTCCATAATTATATGAATAAACCATCTCTTTGTTCATGCAGCTGTCAGACAACTTTGTACTGACTGACATCATAGACAGAATAAAAAGCATTGAAATATAATCTAATCAATTCTAGATTCTATTTCTATGATCAAAATAACATTCACCTTGGCCATGTTAAGTAAATAAGGGATTGTAGTTAATTAGACGGTTCTGTAAGTTTTCATTCCCAAGGTGACTAAGACCTAAACAAACTTAATCAATGAAAAACACAGTGATTCAGAAAGAAAATCTACATTAGTCTGTAAGAGACCCCTGACTTCAAGAGCAGTCACCGAGAGATGACCTTGGTGTTTAGAATAATGTTCCAGTCGCTATTTCAAATCAAATCAAATTGTATTTGTTACATGCGCCGAATACAACAGGTGTAGACGTTAGAGTGAAATGCTTACTCACTAGCCCTTAACCAACAACACAGTTTTAAGAAAATACCTTTAAAAAAGTAGGAGATAAGAAAAACGAATAACTAAAGAGCTGCAGTAAATAACAATAGGGGGGCTATATACAGGGATCCTGTGTGGGAGCTATCTTGGGTTGGTTCTGGTTAGATAGATAGATAAAAGCCGTCTGAAGGAGGACAGAGAGAGAAGCCTGGCATCTGTTTGCCCAGTTTTCTTTCCCAGAGTAATGAAAAGCAGAGGAATTCACAGCCTCCCTTACATCAATAATGAATGAAGACATATATACCTTATATTAGCTGACACAGGCAAAGAAAGGAGTGGAGGGCTGAGAGCTTGGTCTCTCTCTCTCTCTCTCTCTCTCTCTGGCAAAAGCAGCATTGTTCATCTTTCAGCAACATTAATGCTGTGACTCACTGCCAACCGCTGTGATGTCCCTGACTGTGTCAGTCTGCCCACCCGCCTTACTGAGCCCACAGCACACACCCTGCAGACTGGGACCTTACAGACAGACAGACTGGCTTTGTCTTGCACATGCTGGAAAGTATTGCATGTTAAGCGGAAGAGGTGGAGGACAGAGCAGTAGAGGATAGGGCTATTATGTTGTATATTGACTGTATAGTTATGGGGATTTATAGGTCTATAGTGGACTTTTTCATATGTTCTCTCTACTGTAGAATTACAGGCACGCCACACTCTGAGAAAAAAGGCTTCCAAAGGGGTTCTTTGGCTGTCCCCATAGGATAACTGGTTCTAGGTAATACCCTTTTTGGTTCCAGGTGGAACCCTTTTGGGTTCCATGTAGAGTCCTCTGGGTTCTACATGGAACCTAAAATGGTTATACTTGGAACCAAAAAGGGGTTCTTCAAATGGTTATTCTATGAGGACAACCGAAGAACCCTTTTAAGTTCTAGATAGCACCTTTGATATGTAGTGCATTGTGAGTGATTTTCCATCACGGATGTTACAGAGAATAAGGGTTGTTTGGTGTGTCTCTGACCCCCATATGAGAGCAAATCATCCATCCAGGCAGGAGAAACTCTAGCGTGGCCGCTCCTGCTGAGTGGGCCTACTGATGTGATGTCTGGTAGGGGGTCTAGAAGCCCTGTCTCAGTCTTCTGCTGCAGAGACATGGCTAGTGTTGACTTCTCTCATCTGCACTCTCCTCTCCTCTCCTCTCCTCTCCTCTCCTCTCCTCTCCTCTCCTCTCCTCTCCTCTCCTCTCCTCTCCCTCTCCTCTCCTCTCCTCTCCTCTCCTCTCCTCCTCTCCTCTCCTCTCCTCTCCTCTCCTCTCCTCTCCTCTCCTTTCCTCTTCTCTCATCTGCCTCCCTCCCTCTCCTCTCCTCTCCCTCTCCTCTCCTCTCCTCTCCTCTCCTCTCCTCTCCTCTCCTCTCTCCTCTCCTCTCCTCTCCTCTCTCTCCTCTCCTCTCCTCTCCCTCTCCTCTCCTTTCCTCTTCTCTCATCTGCACTCCTCTCCTCTCCTCTCCTCTCCTCTCCTCTCCTCTCCTCTCCTCTCCTCTCCTCTCCTCTCCTCTCTCCATCTCCTCTCCTCTCCTCTCCTCTCCTCTCCTCTCCTCAATAGGAGGGAGAGACCCCTGCACTCTGTCCCACATTTCACCTATTCCTAGCAATTAGGAGGCCTAGAGCAATAGAGGCTTTACTGGGGATTCCTGCTCTTCCAGCAATCCCCTTAAAGAGAGAATGAGCTATGTGGAAAGAGAGCAATAGGAGGAGAGGAGGGAGAGGGAAAGGGGAAAGAGAGCAATAGGAGGGAGAGGAGAGAGAGAGCAATGGGGAAAGAGAGCAATAGGAGGGAGAGGAGAGTATGGGGAAAGAGAGCAATAGGAGAGAGATATGGGGAAAGAGAGCAATAGAGAGGGAGAGAGTATGGGGAAAGAGAGCAATAGGAGGGAGAGGAGAGAGTATGGGGAAAGAGAGCAATAGGAGGGAGAGAGAGAGAGTATGGGGAAAGAGAGCAATAGGAGGGAGAGAGAGAGTATGGGGAAAGAGAGCAATAGGAGGGAGAGAGAGAGTATGGGGAAAGAGAGCAATAGGGGAAAGGAGCAGAGGGAGAGAGTATGGGGAAAGAGAGCAATAGGAGGGAGAGAGAGAGAGTATGGGGAAAGAGAGCAATAGGAGGGAGAGAGAGAGAGTATGGGGAAAGAGAGCAATAGGAGGGAGAGAGAGAGAAAGAGAGCAATAGGAGGGAGAGAGAGAGAGTATGGGGAAAGAGAGCAATGGGGGAAAGAGTATGGGGAAAGAGAGCAATAGGAGGGAGAGAGAGAGTAGTATGGGGAAAGAGAGCAATAGGAGGGAGAGAGAGAGAGGGGGAAAGAGAGCAATAGGAGGGAGAGAGAGAGTATGGGGAAAGAGAGCAAAAGAGAGGAGGGAGAGAGAGAGAGTATGGGGAAAGAGAGCAATAGGAGGGAGAGAGAGAGTATGGGGAAAGAGAGCAATAGGAGGGAGAGAGAGAGAGTATGGGGAAAGAGAGCAATAGGAGGGAGAGAGAGAGTATGGGGAAAGAGAGCAATAGGAGGGAGAGAGAGAGAGTATGGGGAAAGAGAGCAATAGGAGGGAGAGAGAGAGTATGGGGAAAGAGAGCAATAGGAGGGAGAGAGAGAGTATGGGGAAAGAGAGCAATAGGAGGGAGAGAGAGAGAGTATGGGGAAAGAGAGCAATAGGAGGTAGAGAGAGAGTATGGGGAAAGAGAGCAATAGGAGGGAGAGAGAGAGTATGGGGAAAGAGAGCAATAGGAGGGAGAGAGAGAGTATGGGGAAAGAGAGCAATAGGAGGGAGAGAGACAGAGTATGGGGAAAGAGAGCAATAGGAGGGGAGAGAGAGAGTATGGGGAAAGAGAGCAATAGGAGGGAGAGAGAGAGAGAGAGTAATGAGGGAGAGAGAGAGCAATAGGAGGGAGAGAGAGTAGGGAAAGAGATGGGGAAAGAGAGCAATAGGAGGGAGAGAGAGAGAGTATGGGGAAAGAGAGCAATAGGAGGGAGAGGGAGAGTATGGGGAAAGAGAGCAATAGGAGGGAGAGGGAGAGAGTATGGGGAAAGAGAGCAATAGGAGGGAGAGGGAGAGAGTATGGGGAAAGAGAGCAATAGGAGGGAGAGGGGAGAGGGAGAGTATGGGGAAAGAGAGCAATAGGAAAGAGAGCAATAGGGAGAGGGAGAGAGAGCATGGGGAAAGAGAGCAATAGGAGGGAGAGGGAGAGAGAGAGAAAAGGGGGAGACAGCTTGAAGTACACTGATGGATCTGACTTAAATAATCAAGGAAACAGCATGAACCAGTCCTCTCTTCAGATTGAAAAGGGAAAATACAGCTACTCTCTGGATGAGGTCTGGCCATCCCGTTTATAAGATCCCCACAATCCTAACGGCAGTAAAAATGAAGCAATAACTACAATAATTGGGATTCTGCATTTAATTCAAGTATTGGCTATACTATGGATGTCTGATGTTTAATATGATTGTGTTTTGTTAATGCATCCTCTTACCAGTATAACAGTCTGATTCCCTTCTCCATATAAATAGAACAGATGTTAGTGTGTACAGTACAGTAGTGTATGTTTGGAGTGTTTGGGCCACTGTGCAGCACCCACCTTGCCTGCTGTTTTTCACAGACTACATTCCAAATGGCACCCTATTCCCTCATAGGGTGTCATTTGGGATGAATTTGGGATGAATTCACAGAGTTCCTGGTTAGTAGACCACATAATCAGAACTTTGCCACCAGAAGTTCTGCTCTGCCTTTGCACTGTCAGTGCTTCAGCCTTTCAGAGCGTCACACACACTGCCTATTAGGATTAAATGCATTTCTCAGACTGGCTTCATGGAATGTACCCAGGATTCACCCGGGCAGTGCAGAGCCATTACTGTGTGTGTGTGTGTGTGTGTGTGTGTGTGTGTGTGTGTGTGTGTGTGTGTGTGTGTGTGTGTGTGTGTGTGTGTGTGTGTGTGTGTGTGTGTGTGTGTGTGTGTGTGTGTGTGTGTGTGTGTGTGTGTGTGTGTGTGTGTGTGTGTGTGTGTGTGTGTGTGTGTGTGTGTGTGCGTATGTGTGTGGTACTGCTGTGTGAGGCTAAGGCTAGTGACCTTTGACTGGACGGCACAGTGCAATCCAAGCAGAACTGTCACAGTCACAGAGGCATGGAGAGAGGGCCACGGCTCCCTGGAAAGGTCAACAGCAGTGCAGCTTGTAGATAGCTGTCTTTGTCTGACTGCATCCTGGCAACACAAGGACTTGGTCACATCTGTCCACTAGTCTAGACATCCAGAAACGAAGACATCCAATTTAGATTAACTGAACACGAGCACAATGAAAAATCCAAGGGTATTTCAATAAACCTTAGATGTGGGTGAATCTAGTGGATAAATTGCAGGTGCTGATGTTGTTAGTAGTTTTAAAGGCTGTAAGAACGGTATCTCAGTGATAGAACAGTGACATATGGTAGATCAGTTATATGGGCAGTGAGTGGTTTTGGGGGGTTATGTGTGATTGGTGTTGGAGGCAAAGATGACAAACGCAGGTGACCTTCATTTCCCAGTTATCACCCCTCTGAGAGTGTCAGTCACAGAGGTGGTCTGGTCTGCAACACAATGGGGGGTGCCTGGGGACACGCTAATGAAAGGGCCATCTGACACCCCTCATGGAGACCCTACACAGCCCCACAATCTCCATCCAGAGGTGGCAGGTAGCCTAGTGGTTAGATCGTTGGGCCAGTAACCGAAAGGTTGTTAGATCGAAACCCCGAGCTGACGAGGTAGAAATCTGTCATTCTGCCCCTGAACAAGGCAGTTAACCCACTGTTCCTAGGCCATCATTGTAAATAAGGTGTTCTTAACTGACTTGCCAAGTTAAATAAAGGTTAAAAAATATATATATAATCAGCCCAGCCTAAAGATAAAGATAACGTGGGACACACACACACACGCCCAGCCCTGGCTAAAATGTAACGTTTCCTCAGCGTTAGTGAAAGTGACAGCCTGAACGTTGCCTGAACGTTAGCCAAGGCTGAGAGTAGGGTGACGAGAAAGGGTAATGAGGGTGTAGATAGATTGACAAGGAGGGGTGATGAGGGGTGACAGGATGGGTGTAGTTAGAGAGGATTGACAAGGAGGGGTGATGAGGGGTGACAGGATGGGTGTAGTTAGTTAGAGAGGCTTGATGAGGAGAGGTGATGAGGGGTGACAGGATGGGTGTAGTTAGTTAGAGAGGCAGGATGGGTGACAGGATGGGTGTAGTTAGTTAGAGAGACTTGATGAGGAGAGGTGATGAGGGGTGACAGGATGGGTGTAGTTAGTTAGAGAGACTTGATGAGGAGGTGACAGGATGGGTGTAGTTAGTTAGAGAGGCTTGATGAGGAGAGGTGATGAGGGGTGACAGGATGGGTGTAGTTAGTTAGAGAGACTTAGTTAGAGAGACTTGATGAGGAGAGGTGATGAGGGGTGACAGGATGGGTGTTAGTTAGTTAGAGAGAGGTGATGAGGGGTGAGGATGGGTGATTAGTTAGGGGATGAGGAGAGGTGATGAGGGGTGACAGGATGGGTGTAGTTAGTTAGAGAGACTTGATGAGGAGAGGTGATGAGGGGTGACAGGATGGGTGTAGTTAGTTAGAGAGGCTTGATGAGGGGTGAGGTGATGAGGGGTGACAGGATGGGTGTAGTTAGTTAGAGAGGCTTGATGAGGAGAGGTGATGAGGGGTGACAGGATGGGTGTAGTTAGTTAGAGAGGCTTGATGAGGAGGAGGTGATGAGGGGTGACAGGATGGGTGTAGTTAGTTAGAGAGACTTGATGAGGAGAGGTGATGAGGGGTGACAGGATGGGTGTAGTTAGTTAGAGATGAGGGGTGACAGGATGGGTGTAGTTAGTTTGATGAGGAGAGGTGATGAGGGGTGACAGGATGGGTGTAGTTAGTTAGAGAGGCTTGATGAGGAGAGGTGATGAGGGGTGACAGGATGGGTGTAGTTAGTTAGAGAGGCTTGATGAGGAGAGGTGATGAGGGGTGACAGGATGGGTGTAGTTAGTTAGAGAGGCTTGATGAGGAGGATGGTGATGAGGGGTGACAGGATGGGTGTAGTTAGTTAGAGAGGCTTGATGAGGAGAGGTGATGAGGGTGTAGTGACAGGATGGGTGACAGGATGGGTTAGTTAGAGAGGCTTGATGAGGAGAGGTGATGAGGGGTGACAGGATGGGTGATGTTAGAGAGGTTGATGAGGATGGGTGACAGGATGTTTAGTTAGAGAGGCTTGATGAGGAGAGGTGATGAGGGGTGACAGGATGGGTGTTAGTTAGTTAGAGAGGCTTGATGAGGAGAGGTGATGAGGGGTGACAGGATGGGTGTAGTTAGTTAGAGAGACTTGATGAGGAGAGGTGATGAGGGGTGACAGGATGGGTGTAGTTAGTTAGAGAGGCTTGATGAGGAGGTGATGAGGACAGGTGTAGTTAGTTAGAGAGGCTTGATGAGGAGAGGTGATGAGGGGTGACAGGATGGGTGTAGTTAGTTAGAGAGACTTGATGAGGCGTGACAGGATGGGTGTAGTTAGTTAGAGAGGCTTGATGAGGAGAGGTGATGAGGGGTGACAGGATGGGTGTAGTTAGTTGGAGAGGCTTGATGAGGAGAGGTGATGAGGGATGACAGGATGGGTGTAGTTAGTTAGAGAGGCTTGATGAGGAGAGGTGATGAGGGGTGACAGGATGGGTGTAGTTAGTTAGAGAGGCTTGATGAGGAGAGGTGATGAGGGGTGACAGGATGGGTGTAGTTAGTTAGAGAGGAGAGGCTTGATGAGGAGAGGTGATGAGGGGTGACAGGATGGGTGTAGTTAGTTAGAGAGGCTTGATGAGGAGGGGTGATGAGGGGTGACAGGATGGGTGTAGTTAGTTAGAGAGGCTTGATGAGGAGAGGTGATGAGGGGTGACAGGATGGGTGTAGTTAGTTAGAGAGGCTTGATGAGGAGGGGTGATGAGGGGTGACAGGATGGGTGTAGTTAGTTGAGAGGAGAGGATGAGGGGTGACAGGATGGGTGTAGTTAGTTAGAGAGGCTTGATGAGGAGAGGTGATGAGGGGTGACAGGATGGGTGTAGTTAGTTAGGAGAGGCTTGATGAGGAGAGGTGATGAGGGGTGACAGGATGGGTGTAGTTAGTTTGAGAGGCTTGATGATGAGGAGATGACAGGATGGTGATTAGAGAGGCTTGATGAGGAGGATGAGGGGTGACAGGATGTAGTTAGTTAGAGAGGCTTGATGAGGAGAGGTGATGAGGGGTGACAGGATGGGTGTAGTTAGTTAGAGAGGCTTGATGAGGAGAGGTGATGAGGGGTGACAGGATGGGTGTAGTTAGTTAGAGAGGCTTGATGAGGAGGGGTGATGAGGGGTGACAGGATGGGTGTAGTTAGTTAGAGAGACTTGATGAGGGCTTGATGAGGTGATGAGGATGGGTGTAGTTAGTTAGAGAGGCTTGATGAGGAGAGGTGATGAGGGGTGACAGGATGGGTGTAGTTAGTTAGAGAGGCTTGATGAGGACAGGGGTGATGAGGGGTGACAGGACAGGATGGGTGTAGTTAGTTAGAGAGAGGTGCTTGATGAGGAGAGGCTTGATGATGAGGGTGACAGGATGGGTGTAGTTAGTTAGTTAGAGAGGCTTGATGAGGAGAGGTGATGAGGGGTGACAGGATGGGTGTAGTTAGTTAGAGAGGCTTGATGAGGAGGGGTGATGAGGGGTGACAGGATGGGTGTAGTTAGTTATGAGAGGCTTGATGAGGAGGGGTGATGATGAGGGTGACAGGATGGGTGTAGTTAGAGGGTGACTTGATGAGGAGATGGTGATGAGGGGTGACAGGATGGGTGTAGTTAGTTTGAGGAGAGGTTGATGAGGAGAGGAGACTTGATGAGGAGGTGACAGGATGGGTGTAGTTAGTTAGAGGGGTGAGGATTGATGAGGAGGGGTGATGAGGGGTGACAGGATGGGTGTAGTTAGTTTGAGAGAGGCTTGATGAGGAGAGGTGATGAGGAGTGACAGGATGGGTGTAGTTAGTTAGAGAGGCTTGATGAGGAGGGGTGATGAGGGGTGACAGGATGGGTGTAGTTAGTTAGAGAGACTTGATGAGGAGGGTGATGAGTGACAGGATGGGTGTTAGTTTGATGAGAGACAGGATGGGTGTAGTTAGTGAGAGGAGAGGTGATGAGGGGTGACAGGATGGGTGTAGTTAGTTAGAGAGGCTTGATGAGGAGGGGTGATGAGGGGTGACAGGATGGGTGTAGTTAGTTAGAGAGGCTTGATGAGGAGAGGTGATGCCTGCTGCTACATAATGTTCTCATACACTCTTGCTGCTATCTACAACCTAAAAGTGTTCTTTGCCTGTCCTCACCCTTTGAAGAACCCTTTTTTGTTCAACGTAGAACCCTTTTGAGTTCGATGAAGAGCCCTTTCCACTTAGGGTTCTACATGGAACCCAAAAGAGTTCTACCTGAAACCAAAAAGGGTTGGTAACACTTTACTTGACACCTAGTGTCATAACATGTTATGACACTGGATGTTATGTCATACCAGCTGACATAACTTGTCATAACCTGTTATAATATGGCCATAACACTGTCATGACACACATATTTACACCTGTTGTGACATATAGTGCGTTATGTTATGGCTGGATATGACACCTACATAAGTGTGTCAATACTCACATTCATCTCAGTCATCAGCAACAGAGCATTGGGGTAGGTGCATATCTGGCATCAATGTGTGCACAATTACAATGATAATTGAATATGGTCAATTTAAAAAATATATACAGTACCATTCAAAAGTTTGGACACATCTACTCATTAAGGGTTTTTCTTTAGAGGGTTTTTCTTTTAAGGGGTTTTCTTTATTCTACATTGTATAATAATAGTGACGACATCAAAACTATGAAATAACACAAATGGAACCATGTAGAAACCAAAAAAGTGTTAAACAAATCCAAATATACTTTATATTTGGGATTGTTCAAAGTAGACACCTTTGCCTTAATGACAGCTTTGCATTCTCTCAACCAGCTTCATGAGGTAGTCACCTGGAATACTTTTCCAACAGTCTTGAAGGAGTTCCCACATCTGCTGAGCAATTGTCAGCTGATTTTTATTTACTCTGAGGTCCAACTTATCCCTAACCATCTCAAAATTGTGTTGATGTTGCGCGATTGTGGAGGCCAGGCCATCTGATGCAGCACTCCATCACTCTCCTTCTTGGTCAACTAGCCCTTACACAGCCTGGAGGTGTGTTGGGTCATTGTCTTGTTGGAAAAAAAATGATAGTCCCACTAAGCACAAACCACACGGGATGGCGTATCGCTGCAGAATGCTGTGGTAGCCATGTTGGTTAAGTGTGCTTTGAATTCTAAATAAATCACTGACAGTGTCACAAGCAAAGCACCCCCACATCTCCTCCTCCATGCTTCACGGTGGGAACCACACATGCGTAGATAATCTGTTCACCTACTCTGCGTCTCACAAATACACGGTGGTTGGATGCTGTAATGAATTTCCTCCTCTTCTTCCGAAGAGGAGAGGCGAAACGGATCAGAGGACCAATACGCGGCGTGGTAAGTGTCCATGGTTCTTTTTAATACGTTAAGGTACACATGAACAACTGACTACAAAAAAACAAGAAATGTGAAAACTCAAAACAGTCCTATCTGGTGCAAAGACAGAGACAGGAACAATCACCCACAAACACACAGTGAAACCCAGGCTACCTAAGTATGATTCTCAATCAGAGACAACTAATGACACCTGCCTCTGATTGAGAACCATACTAGGCCGAAACATAGAAATACCCAAATCATAGAAAAACAAACATAGACTGCCCACCCAACTCACGCCCTGACCATACTAACTAAATACAAAACACAGGAAATAAAGGTCAGAACGTGACAGTACCCCCCCCCCCCCCAAAGGTGCGGACTCCGGCCGCAAAACCTTGACCTATAGGGGTGGGTCTGGGTGGGCGTCTGTCCGCGGTGGCGGTTCTGGCGCCGGACGCGGACCCCACTTCACAATTGTCTTAGTCCGCCTTATTGTCCGCCTCCGTGGCTTTCTCACCATGGCCACCCTTATCAATGACCCCACTGGACAGAGGGGCAGCAGCGCCTCTGGGCAGAGGGGGACTGGCGCCTCTGGGCAGAGGGGGACTGGCGCCTCTGGGCAGAGGGGGACTGGCGCCTCTGGGCAGAGGGGGACTGGCGCCTCTGGGCTAAGGGGCTCTGGCGCCTCTGGGCTGAGGGGCTCTGCGCCTCTGGGCTGAGGGGCTCTGGCGCCTCAGACTCCGGCAGCGGCGCCGGACAGGCGGGACACCCCGGCAGCGGCGCCGGACAGGCGGGACACTCCGGCAGCGGCGCCGGACAGGCGGGACACTCCGGCAGAGGCGCCGGACAGGCGGGCCACTCCGGCAGCGGCGCCGGACAGGCGGGACCACCTGCAGGGAGGAGACAGAGAGACAACCTGGTGCGTGGAGCTGCCACAGGAACCACCAGGCTGGGGAGACCTTCAGGAGGCTTGGTGTTAAGAGGAGCCTGAAGGACCGGGCTGTGGGGGAGCACTGGAGCTCTGGTGCGCAACCTTGGCACCACTTCCCCAGGCTGGACAACTATTCTAGCCCGGACCCTCCAGAGTGCAGGCACAGGTTGAACCGGGCTGTGGGTAAGCACGGGAGATCTAGTGCTTACTACACGCACCTCTCCCTTAGGCTCCACTCCCACATTTGCCCGGCACGAGCGGAGCGCAGGCAGAGGACGCACTGCCCCCTCCCAGCGCCCCGGAGACACAGCACGCAGAGCCGGCGCAGGATAACCTGGACCAAAACTGCGTACCGGCGACCAGACCCGCTGAGCAGGCACCATACGCCCTGGCTCAATGCCCACACTCGCATGGCACTTTCGGGGGGCTGCCCTATCGCGCACCAGGCTATGGGCACGCACTGGCGACACCGTGCGCTTAACCGCATAACACGGTGCCTGACCAGTAATGCGCTGCTTATCATAAGCACGAGGCGTGAGCTTAGGTCTGCTTTGGGAGGGCTGCCCCTCGTACCTGTCGCGCTGCTGTGCTGCCTCCTCATATCGCCGCCGCTCAGCTTTCGCTGCCTCCAGCTCTGCTTTGGGGCGGCGATATTCCCCAGCCTGTGCCCAGGGTCCCTCTCCGTTCAGTATCTCCTCCCATGTCCAGGAGTCCTGTGATGCTGGCCTCTGTTGTTGATGCTGCTGCTGTCGTCGCTGTCCTTTACCACGCCGCTTGGTCCGAGTTGGGTGGGTGATTCTGTAATTCTCCGGGTGTCGTGGGTGTGGAGTCAAATGCAGGAGACAGAGTTCAATGCTGTGCGTCTTTTAATAGCACCAACGCACCACAGGGTGCTCACAAAAGTTACGTTCCCAACCACAGGGAATCAAAAAGTACAATGGGAAAAAATCACGACTAGGCACTAACACGTACCTCTACAACAGAGCCGAAGGTTACATAGAAATAACCAAATCATAGAAAAACAAACATAAGACTGCCCACCCAACTCACGCCCTGACCATACTAACTAAATACAAAACACAGGAAATAAAGGTCAGAACGTGACAGATGCCAAATTCTCAAATTTGGACTCATCAAACCAAAGGACAAATTTCCACCGGTCTAATGTCCATTGCTATTGTTTCTTGGCCCAAGCAAGTCTCTTCTTATTATTGGTGTCCTTTAGTAGTGGTTTCTTTGCAGCAATTCGAGGCCTGATTCACGCAGTCTCCTCTGAACAGTTGACGTTGAGATGTGTCTATTACTTGAACATTTATTTGGGCTGTAATGTCTGAGGCTGGTAACTCTAATGAATTTATCCTCTGCAGCAGAGATAACTTTGGGTCTTCCTTTCCTGTGGCGGTCCTCATGAGAGCTAGTTTCATCATAGCGCTTGATGGGTTTTGCGGTTGACCTTCATGTCTTAAGGTAATGATTGACTATCGTTTTTTTTGCTTAGTTGAGCAGTTCTTGCCATTATATGGACTTGGTATATTACCAAATAGGGCTATCTTCTGTACACCACCCCTACCTTGTCACAACACAACTGCTTGGCTCAAACGCATTAAGAAAGAAAGAAATTCCCCAAATTAACTTATAACAAGGCACACCTGTTAATTGAAATGCATTCCATTCCCTCATGAAGCTGGTTGAGAGAATGCCAAAAGTGTGCAAAGCTGTCATCAAGGCAAAGGGTGGCTACTTTGAAGAATCTCAAATATAAAATGTATTTGATTTGTTTAACACTTTTTTGGTTGCTACATGATTCCATATGTGTTATTTCATAGTTTTGATGTCTTCACTAATATTATACAATGTAGAAAATAGTAAAAACAAAGAAAAACCCTGCAGTATTGTATATAACATAAACATATTGTTGACATGTAAGTTATGGTGTAACGGAATGTTTTGCCTTGTGGGGTAGGTTTTTGTGGGTTTTATTAACACAGCCCTTTATGTAGCTGTCATAACCAGACATAAAATAACACATTATATGACACAACAGGTCAACATATATGTCTCATGACAGTGTTATGACCATATTATGACAGGTTATGACAAGGTTACGACATGGTCATGACTAATCATAATGTGTTATGACGCTGGGTTTCAAGTAAAGTGTTACCAAAGTGTACTACTTGGAACCCAAAAGGTTGCTTAACCCTTTTGGAACCCGTTTTGATAAGAGTGTATCTATCTAGCCCTCCCTCTCCTCGCTGCTAGCTTAGAAACCATATGCAGTCTGTCCCCCTTCTCCCTTCTTCTAATCTATAGTGCTGCATTATGTCCATCCCATCACCAACCACACGCACACGCACACAAACATGCACACGCAGGCACGCAAAGAGACACACACAAACACATACACACACACATGTACGTGCACACACACACACACACAGAGGGTTCCATAATCAGATCAGTTTAATGCTGGAAGCAGAAATCCCTCAAGCATAATTCACCAGCGAACAGTTGCTGACGAAGCAAGCAAAGGCATAATGGGGTGTTGCCTTTCTCCTCCAACACCAGTAGGAGTGGGGGAGCTGTGTGTGTGTCGGTGGGTGTGTGGTGTGCATGCACAGCACATTCTCCAGTGTTAAATGTAACAATGTTCCAGTGTCTTTATGGTTCCACTCTTTTCAGTGTTAAAAGAACACATTGCTTATCGTAAAGCAGGGGTCCAATCAAAATCAAATGAAACTGTGTAGAAATGATAATGGAACTACATTCATACAGTTTCTTGACAGTGTCCAGCTCACTAATAATCGCCCAAATTAAATGAGACAGTCAGGGAGCATCAAAAATTGCAAAAAAATGATGGATAGGGGACTATTTATATACAAAACATTTTCAACGCAGCCTTACGGACCTCATTGACAACCGAACACGGCCCTAGGGAAAAAATTAGTTAGTGCAAAATACGGCTGCTAGAATCCTGACGAGAACCAAAAAAAATGGTCATATTACTCCAGTGCTAGCCTCCCTACACTGACTTCCTGTAAAGGCAAGGGCTGATTTCAAGGTTTTACTGCTAACCTACAAAGCATTACATGGGCTTGCTCCTACCTATCTCTCTCTGAATTGGTCCTGCCGTACATACCTACACGTACGCTACGGTCACAAGACACAGGCCTCCTAATTGTCCCTAGAATTTCTAAGCAAACAGCTGGAGGCAGGGCTTTCTCCTATAGAGCTCCATTTTTATTGAATGATCTGCCTACCCATGTCAGAGACGCAAACTCGGTCTCAACCTTTAAGTCTTTACTGAAGACTCATCTCTTCAGTGGGTCATATGATTGAGTGTAGTCTGGCCCAGGAGTGTGAAGGTGAACGGAAAGGCTCTGGAGCAACGAACCGCCCTGGCTGTCTCTGCCTGGCCGGTTCCCCTCTTTCCACTGTGATTCTCTGCCTCTAACCCTATTACAGTGGCTGAGTCACTGGCTTACTGGTGCTCTTTCATGCCGTCCCTGGGAGGGGTGCGTCACCTGAGTGGGTTGAGTCACTGACGTGATCTTCCTGTCTGGTTTGGTGCTCCCCCTTGGGTTGTGCCGTGGCGGAGATCTTTGTGGGCTATACTCGGCTTTGTCTCAGGATGGTAAGTTGGTGGTTGAAGATATCCCTCTAGTGGTTTGGGGACTGTGCTTTGGCAAAGTGGGTGGGGTTAAATCCAGCCTGTTTGGCCCTGTCAGTGGGTATCATCGGATGGGGCCACAGTGTCTCCTGAACCCTCCTGTCTCAGCCTTATCCAGTGTCCTGTGTGAATTTAAGTATGCTCTCTCTAATTCTCTCTTTCTCTCTCTCTTTCTTTCTCTCTCTCGGAGGACCTGAGCCCTAGGACCATGCCTCAGGACTACCTGGCATGAGGACTCCTTGCTGTCCCCAGTCCACCTGGCCGTGCTGCTGCTCCAGTTTCAACTGTTCAGCACCTGAGGTGCTGACTTGCTGCACCCTCGACAACTACTGTGATTATTATTATTTGACCATGCTGGTCATTTATGAACATTTGAACATCTTGGCAATGTTCTGTTATAATCTCCACCCGGCACAGCCAGAAGAGGACTGGCCACCCCTCATAGCCTGGTTCCTCTCTGGGTTTCTTCCTAGGTTTTGGCCTTTCTAGGGAGTTTTTCCTAGCCACCGTGCTTCTACACCTGCATTGCTTGCTGTCTGGGGTTTTAGGCTGGGTTTCTGTACAGCACTTTGAGATATCAGCTGATGCACGAAGGGCTTTATAAATACATTTGTTTTGATTAGCATATCTCAGGTTGCCTGTCAAGTTATTTGTAGAGTTACCACCCGTGACTGTATTTGTTAGTGACAAAGACATGCTTGTTGCATTCGTTCATTTTCAGTCCTGTGAGTTTTATCAAGTGAGAGCCCAATTAGACCTCATGGTTTGCACACCACATCTAGCCTTCAAGTCACATAATGCTGGCTTGCTAAGTGATGTGTAATTCCTATTGGAATCCAGCCAGAGTGGTGCTATCAAACAATATTCATCCGCAACTTGCATTCAGTATGACTGCCAGGGTTAGGAAGACTAAGATATGAGACGACCTCAAGCATCTAAACTGGAATATCCATTTCAGTAACAGGTGCAATAAATCCAAGTAACAGATTAGATTCTTTTAGGAAATCTATGTTATTTGATAGAGTAGCATAGGATGAATTCATCGATGTACATGCAAAAACATAGATATTGAAACAAACATTCTCAAAATCAATTTGCAATAGAAGTCCTGTATGGCTCTGTTAGTAGGGCATGGTGCTTGAAACACCAGGGTTGTGGGTTTGGTTCCCATGCATGACCAGTATGAAAATGTATGAACTCTGGATAAGAGTGTCTGCTAAAATATAAATGTGAGCATGATGGGTGTGGTTTTCGGTTCAACACTCGTTATTAAAAAACTAGGGTTATTCTACACCACTGCGCACACACATTTCTGTCTGTTGGCTACGGGTTTGTGATTGCTCGTTTCAGAATTAGAGGTTAATTTGAATGTTCTCTGCTCTCTCTTACCTCACTTTGACATCTCCCTGTGCGTACGATGAAGGTAATTTAATCAGCTGCCACTTGAGATTGGGGGGAACATTTTCAGTCGAAGAGAAAGAAAGAGAGTTCATCCGTGCGGGTAAATATTCATGATCACACATCAGAGCAGCTGAGCGAGGAGAGTGTGAGAAACAGCATTTTAGTTCAACCAGTCTGTGACGTTGTTGCACTGCATCATTGTATCACTGTATCAGATCCCTGCTCCACCAACAGAACAGATATTTTCACCCTGTGGTGTCATAGCACTAACAAGCAACCAAATCTGCTTTCATTGAATAACTCTAGATCCAGTATTGAGGTTTGGCACTTAAGTGCTTAACTATTTACAGTATTTTAGAGGTGTCAAGTGTAGCAGAAACGTCCTCTACTTTCAACCATTCAGGAAATCTTTACTTATTGTAAACATGTATATTTGTTTCTTTATCTGCACACCTGTGTCTGAAACATATTGTCCATTCGGAATTAAACTCTTTAAACAACAAATGGGAAATCTTACAAAAGCCTTGCGATTCTCTGTTGAAATTGTATTCTATCCTAGTCTCTGACTGTAGCTAACCCAGACAATCTCTCTTTTAGCACACATACACATTCTGTGGTGGTAGTGAAGGCCCTTCTTACGCCCCCGAGACAGCAGAGACGGTAAAGACTGCCAGCCTATTTTCCATGTGATTCACACAGAAACAATGGCTGATGAGAGCTGAACATAATGTAAACAAAAGTTCATCATTTGTGCTGTCAGGCTATTGTCAATATGAACCCACTGGCTGTCAAGGTCCATCCTCCTCTTGATAATAGCAGCTAGGAACCAGGGAGTGGGAACTTTGGGAGTATACAACTTTGCTGTTGGGGATAATAAATAAATAATGTGTCTTATGAACATGATTTTCCCCACTCAATCCTCAATTTGAAACCCAGGCTATTGTAGACATGCACCCCCTCACCATAGCAGGTAGGCAGTAGGCTGTGAGCTGTGCCCACTATTCTTGTTTTTGTATTGTTGCATTGTGAAAATGTCACAGCTGAAATGCCAACAGTACTTCAGAGTCTAAAATATTAAACAAAATGTAAATTATTCCTCCCACTAAATTTGTGATCCAAAATATTCAAAACCAACGTTTTTTCAAAATGTATTTGAAGTAGGCTATATTTGTAAGTACAAATACATTAGTGTACACTATTATTTGTTACAAAAATTGTATGGGCCCTGGTAAAAGGTAGAACACTATATAGGGAATAGGGTGCCATTTGGGACACATTCTGCGTGCTATCTGCTCCATATGAATAATATTAACGCTGACCACTTCCATCCATAGTGCCTGTAACTGTTCAGCAGCACCAAGCAGCCTTGTGAGAGGAGCTGAGAGACTAAATTGTTACTGTGGTACTGTAGAGACACAGCAATGGAGTCTAATGGCCTTCAATAATACCCAACCAGCAGTCTCATTGTTTGTTATTGAGTTAGAGTAATGCTCAACGAATAGAACCGCGTTACTGCAGCTCAAAGCCAAGATAATGTATCTGTCACCTTGAGGTGTGATTATCATCACATTTGTGATGCTTGGTTGCGTGACTATAATTGTCATCTCTATTTTGTTTTTTTCATTGCTGACACTGGCATTGACTGGTTCATTGGCTACAAAGATGACTCATATGCATGCAGCCTTCAGTGGCAATCTCAACAGCAAGGCAAACGATCATCCAAGTAGATCAGATGGCAAATGTTCAAATTATTTGTTGGTTAATATGAGAAAGAGATTCCTAAGGCCATTCATCTCATCTCTTTGCGTGAGTACATGGCAGGCAACAGCACATTCACATTTTCTGCATCCGACTGCACTTGCCTGACAATTTCTGCTAATTATGTCAAATTGTGCTTACATTAAATAAACTCCAGGTGGTGTATGTGTCGTCTAATGGCACAAACTCATTCAGAACGCCTCTTAGAACGCCTTTCTATTGACAAAAACATGCCATTCACTACATCACCATCAGAAAGGCTAAATGATGTGCGTTTTATGCGGATGAATGTGTTTGATGCAGAGTAGCTTGCCTTTGGCTTAACCTGGCTAAACGACCAAACATACACACACACACGTGCCCACGCACACACACACACTTACACGCCACTCAGAGAGTCATTTAACCAGGTCAATCGGCTGTCATGATGTGGCCTTGAAGCTTCTATTCAGCTGCATGCTTTACTGAAACTCACGACACGAAACATATTACTCTGTGTGTGTGTTTCATGCAGCACTTGAAAGTTCTATTCAGTTCCATGCTTTACTAAACTGGAACTCATAATGAGCCACATTACAGAATGGAAAGTAGACACGAAGCAGAAAGAAAAAAATACATGAATTGGCTGTAACAGCCTTCTTAGAAATACATATTCCTGCACATCTCCAATAAGCATGAGGAATAGAGACATGTCCATCTTTGCATTACCACAGATGCTGGACTGTGCCACGCATAGCACAGTTAGGTCACTTGGTTGTGCAGCCCAGCCTCAGTGTGTCGTATCATGAGAGCCAGACAGGCTGGTGCGATGGGGCCGTTGGTTATACATACTGTACCAGTGTACTAGTCTACCAGTACAAGGTACCAGTGTACTCAACCTGCTCTGAGTCACTCTCAGAGCCACTTGTACCACATTCCCCTGGTTATCACCTGATTGTGCAGCCCAGCCTCATTACATTGGGAGAGACAGAGGCTGATGTAGGGGGGGGGCACAGGTCACACTGTACCAGTCTAGTCAGCCTGCTCCGAGTCACTCCCATATTTCTGCAGTGCTTCCCGGTACCTTGTATCTGGGACAGAAATAGTCCTTCTCCCTTCCCCCGCTTTCTTGTTATGTGACTTTAACAAATTACTTAAATCCCACGAGATAAGAGATAAAACTGATGGCCTCTGAATCCCTGAAAACCTCTCATCACATCTTCTCCAACCAGCCCTGAGGCATCTAGTGCTGAGCAGCGAGCAGCATCATCTTCTGTTTGGGGAGAACTCTGTCATCGATCTAAATGGATATGTACCATTTCACCATTGTTTAAAATAATAACACAGCATATCAATCTGGATTCTAGGATAATCATCGAGAGAGAACAGTGGAGAATGCAGCGCTACCATTGCCATGGGTTGGCTCTTATGAGAGTTGTCTCCCCAAATGGTACCTTTGTCCCTACATAGTGCACTACTTTTGACCAGAGGCTTATGTGGTCGAAAGTAGTGCACTATACTGTACACAAACAAATCACACTGTGGTAAAAAGGCCTATTGCTCTGGTCATATTGAACACTGTGATAAAAAAGCATATTGCTCCGGTCATATTGAACACTGTGGTAAAAAAGCATATTGCTCCGGTCATATTGAACACTGTGGTAAAAAAAGCATATTGCTCCTGTCATATTGAACACTGTGGTAAAAAGCATATTGCTCCGGTCATATTGAACACTGTGGTAAAAAGCATATTGCTCCGGTCATATTGAACACTGTGGTAAAAAAGCATATTGCTCCGGTCATATTGAACACTGTGATAGAAAAGCATATTGCTCCGGTCATATTGAACACTGTGGTAAAAAAGCATATTGCTCCGGTCATATTGAACACTGTGGTAAAAAAGCATATTGCTCCTGTCATATTGAACACTGTGGTAAAAAGCACATTGCTCCGGTCATATTGAACACTGTGGTAAAAAGCATATTGCTCCGGTCATATTGAACACTGTGGTAAAAAAGCATATTGCTCCGGTCATATTGAACACTGTGGTAAAAAAGCATATTGCTCCAGTCATATTGAACACTGTGGTAAAAAAGCATATTGCTCCGGTCATATTGAACACTGTGGTAAAAAAGCATATTGCTCCGGTCATATTGAACACTGTGGTAAAAAAGCATATTGCTCCTGTCATATTGAACACTGTGGTAAAAAAGAAATATTGCTCCGGTCATATTGAACACTGTGGTAAAAAAGCATATTGCTCCGGTCATATTGAACACTGTGGTAAAAAGCATATTGCTCCGGTCATATTGAACACTGTGGTAAAAAAGCATATTGCTCCTGTCATATTGAACACTGTGGTAAAAAGGTCTATAGTGTCAGTGGTCAGCAGAAAAATAGCTATTCTGCTGCTTGTGAGCAGTGGTGTTTTCACTGCTGTGACAAGATGGTAACTGGCATAGGGATATTTAGTATGCTGAAATGGCCCGCCTCTGATCGCTCTGTTTATGTGTGCATCTGTGTCTGTCTGTCCGTCCGTGTTTGTGTCCGTCCGTGTGTGTGTGTGTCTGTTCATGTGTGTGTGTGTGTGTGTGTGTGTGTGTGTGTGTGTGTGTGTGTGTGTGTGTGTGTGTGTGTGTGTGTGTGTGTGTGTGTGTGTGTGTGTGTGTGTGTGTGTGTGTGTGTGTGTGTGTGTGTGTGTGTGTGTGTGTGTGTACGTACATGAACGCATGATTTTAAGCATGTGTGTCTGTGTTCCAATCCAGGCAGATGGTAAATCAATCTGACCAGTTTAGCTCATTGCTACACAGCCAAGTGGCCCTGACCTGAAGACATATGATGTAGGAGAAGCACCACAATATGCTATACCTAAAACACAGCAACACAGTTTCCAGTTACAAAAAAAGCAAAAGGGTAAAAATAAAAAACAGAACACGATTGATATATATATATTTATAATTTGGCAGCTTCCTTTGTCTGCAGCTCTGCAGTGCTTAGTGCCAAGTGGTATATGTTCAGAAGGATTGCCCACCATGCCACCATACCAACCCACAGCACGGTGTCCTTGTCCTGCAAGCAGATTCATTCCTGACCCTCCACCAGCGGCTCTTCCCAGCTCCGCCGCCAGGTTGCACAGGAAAACTAGGTTAGCCATCTTCAAAGGATGAGCAGGGAAGAAACTAAAGCAACTATGGGAAGATTCAGAGGGGCTGTGCTTTATCTCAGCGTGAGACAGACCAATGACAGACCAATGGCGGCAAAGCTTTTTGGCTTTAAACAGACAGTACATCGTGGCAGACTGTCTATTCACTGTGACTGATAAAAAACGGAGAAAAACACTGACTGTGTACAGACTCAGTAAGCAAAGCCTGGCCTTATAAACCAGCCGTCATAGACAAATCTCAGAGAGGACAGGTTGTGCTCACTCTGCCCTGACACAGCTGCATTTTCTCCAACATTGCCAATTTTCTTTCCCAAAATTGAAAACAAACACAACAAATTTGAAACCAAAACAGAGAGGGAGAAAATCAATCTACTGGGAATAAAAAAAAAACTTTTGTGCCACATTAGCTGCTAAATATGTAGCTTTTTACAACACACGTAGGGACAAACAGTGGAACGACAAACCAGAGCAATAACATTGCCAATTGTCTTTATCACTATTTAATTATTGTCCTTGTTCATTTGTTACTGTAGTGTCCCATTAATTGTTACTACTCATTGAGTATTATTGTTTGTCCTATTGTTATCTATCTGCGTCATCATTGATTTGATGCGTGTTTATATGTTTGCTTTGGCAATGAGAGAGAGAGAGAGAGAGAGAGAGAGAGAGAGAGAGAGAGAGAGAGAGAGAGAGAGAGAGAGAGAGAGAGAGAGTCATGCCTCTGAATTGTCAAGACTGATCAATCTATCACTTCACATTGTAACCCAGTCTAATCTTCCATTATACTGTACTTCAGTTGAAGGAAAAACAAATCAGTTCAAAGCTTCCTGAGGATATGCCGTTGGGATAGCAACCATTAAAACTGCAATTTGTAACTTTTTAGGAAATGTGTGTTGTAGATCTGTAATTTTAATTGAAAGCAAGTCTAAGGTAGATCTGTTCTATGTGCTCTTGTCACGGTTCATGAATCCACTGCCTCCCTCTCTCTTTCTCTCTCTTTCTCTCTCTCTCTCTCTCTCTCTCTCTCTCTCTCTCTCTCTCTCTCTCTCTCTCTCTCTCTCTCTCTCTCTCCCGTGTTGGTGTGGGCGTGGTTCCCAATCTCGGCCTGATTGTCTGCGCCAGCTGTAACCACTTATCTTCCCTTTATATGTTCTGTAACCAGTGTTTCTTGTTGTCAGATCGTTGTTACTTCCCTGAGGTTGTGTCGTGTGTCTGTGCTCTTCTCTCGCCGCCCTTGTGTGGATTATCTGCTGTGCTCCTTCCTACCCATCCGGACACACTCCCCTGGATTTCTCAGCACGCTATCATCGGAAGATGCGCCCTAGTCCCTGGGTCGGATTCCGTCTGAGTACAGTCTGTCTGTCCTGTTGCTGCTGTAAACTGTATTCATTAAACCATCGTTGCTTGCATCTTGCATTCGCCTCTGTATTGTCACAGAACGATCTGACCTGACCATGGATGCAGCGAGTTCAACAAGTCTGACCGAATTCATTTCCCGCAGTATCACGAGAATGGATCAACAAGAGGAGAACATCTCCAGCACAGGTCGGGCAGTACAAGCCCTTGCGACGCAGGTATCCCAGCTGACCCAACAATTACAACATCTGAGGGGTTCCGCTGCGCCACCTACACCGGCAGTTCAACCCGCCCCACCAGAGCCGGATTCCCAGCTAGAGCCACGGCTACCGACATCAGAGGGTTATTCAGGTGATCCTGACTATTGCAGAGCTTTTCTTACGAGATGTTCCATGCATTTCTCGCTGACCTTCGCCAAGGAGACCGTTCAGTATCGGAATACTCCATCCAATTCCGAACTCTGGCCGCAGAGTGTCAGTGGAACGAGGAGGCGCAGTGGGACATGTTCCTGCATGGGCTGGAGGACCGGATCCAGAAGGAGATTTATGTTCTGGACCTTCCCAGGAGTTTAAATGGACTAGTGGAACTAGCCTTGAGGGTCGACGCTCGTCTGAGTCGTATTGGCCGCCGAGCATGCCCTAACAGACCGTATAACGACACAGACGGCGGGCATGCCAGCGGCGGGAACACGGCCAGTTCAGCCTCCGCTCACGAACCCATGCAGCTGGGGAGAGCTCGCCTCTCCCGGGAAGAGAGGGAGAGGCGGAGATCCCAAGGACTCTGTCTCTACTGTGGTAGAGCGGGCCACTTTATCCACTCCTGCCCGGTAAAAGATCAGGCCCGGTAGTAAACATGAGACTACTATCGGGTGGTGTCACCACAGAGAAGACCTCATCATCTACTCTCCTCCCGGTAAGACTAAGATGGGCCACCCACACGCACGACACCCAAGCCTTACTGGACTCAGGAGCAGAGGGTAATTTCATGGACTTCAAGCTCGCTCACAAACTCCAGATTCCTATCACCTCACTCACGCACAAGATATCCGTCAACGCTCTCAATGGTCAAGAACTCCCCAACATTTCTCACACCACTGAACCTATCACACTCATCACTTCTGGCAATCACACTGAGACACTATCATTTCTACTCATGGACTCACTCCTTGCACCATTAGTTCTCGGCCACCCTTGGCTCACCCAACACAACCCCAGAGTTGACTGGGGTCATAACTCTATATCCATGTGGAGTAACAAGTGTCTTGAGTCCTGTTTAGTGTCTGCCTGATCGTCTGTGTCTGATTCTGTGTTTCTAGAGGAGGCAGTGGATTTGTCTAACGTGCCCGTTGAATACCTCGACCTGAAGGAGGTGTTCAGTAAGTCCCGTGCTGCTTCTCTTCCTCCGCATCGTCCCTATGACTGTGCAATATAATTATTGCCAGGTGAGTCTCCGCCTAAAGGCAAGTTATATTCACTCTCTGTTCCTGAGAGGGAGGCTATGGAGAGATACATCTCTGATTCTCTGGCATCTGGATTCATTCGTCCTTCCTCTTCTCCAGCGGGGGCGGGGTTCTTCTTTGTGGGGAAGAAGGACGGATCTCTGCGTCCTTGCATTGATTACCGTGGGTTGAATAACATCACAGTGAAGAATACCTATCCCTTACCGTTGATGTCCTCAGCCTTTGAAAGGTTACAGGGAGCATCCGTGTTCACTAAGTTGGATTTACGTAATGCATATCATTTGGTTCGCATAAGGGGGGCGAATGGAAGACCGCATTTAACACCCCCAGAGGGCACTTCGAATATTTGGTCATGCCTTTTGGGCTATCCAACTCCCCAGCGGTTTTCCAGGCACTCGTCAATGACGTGCTGAGAGATATGATTGATCAGTTCACATATGTTTACCTGGATGACATACTGATTTTTTCTTCTCTCCAGGAACATGTTCAGCACGTCAGACGAGTGCTTCAGAGGTTGTTGGAGAATGGACTTTTTGTCAAGGCGGAGAAATGCATTTTTCATGCACAATCCGTTCCATTCCTAGGTTACATCGTCTCGACTGAAGGTATTCGCATGGATCCTGACAAGGTTAAGGCTGTGGTGGATTGGCCAAGCCCAGATTCCCGTAAGGCCCTACAGAGGTTTCTGGGATTCGCCAATTTCTACCGGCGTTTCGTTCGCAACTTTAGTCAGATAGTCGCTCCTCTTACCGCCTTAACCTCCCCCAGAGTGACGTTCAGGTGGTCCGATACAGCCGAGGCTGCATTCGCCAAACTCAAGAGCCGCTTTGTTTCGGCTCCCATCCTCATAGCTCCCGATCCCTCGCGTCAGTTCGTAGTAGAGGTGGACGCTTCAGAGGTGGGGGTAGGTGCGGTACTTTCCCAACGTTCCTCTTCTGACGTCAAGATGCACCCTTGTGCGTTCCTTTCCCATCGGTTATCACCTGCGGAACGCAACTACGACATTGGCAACAGAGAGTTGTTGGCAGTGAAGTTAGCACTGGAGGAGTGGCGCCATTGGTTAGAGGGTTTGGGGGTACCTTTTATAGTTTGGACCGATCACAAAAATTTGGAATATATCAGAACCGCCAAGCGACTCAACTCCAGGCAGGCGCGGTGGGCACTCTTTTTCGTATGTTTTGACTTCTCTCTCTCGTATCGCCCGGGTTCCAAGAATGTCAAACCCGATTCCCTTTCTCGCATTTTTGACCATTCCGAACACCCATCCACTCCCGAGTGCATCCTACCCGGGACCCTAGTGGTATCCACACTCACATGGGAGGTTGAATCGAGGGTCAAAACGGCCTTAGATGGGGTAACGCCTCCGCCCGGTTGCCCGCCTAATCGGTTGTTTGTGTCGGAGGGGTGTCGGTCCGATGTTATTCGGTGGGGGCATTGCTCCAATGTAGCGTGTCATCCAGGAGTCAGCCGCACTAGCTTTTTGGTTAAGCAACGCTTTTGGTGGCCACTGATGGCTCGTGACATTCACAGTTTTGTCTTGTGGCTTGCTCGGTTTGTGCCACTGGGAAGACTTCTAATCGACCCCCAGATGGGTTACTCCAACCGCTGTCGGTCCCTTCGAGACCCTGGTCCCACATGGCGCTAGATTTTGTTACCGCCCTCCCGCCCTCCCAGGGCAAGACGGTTGTGTTGACCGTGGTGGACCGGTTCTCGAAGGCGGCTCACTTTATTCCCTTGCCTAAATTACCATCTGCCAAGGAGACAGCGGTAGCTGTCGTGGATCACGTCTTTCGCTTACATGGCCTGCCGATGGACATAGTTTCTGACAGGGGGCCCCAATTTGTGTCCAAGTTTTGGCAAAAGTTTTGTAGGTTACTGGGAGCGAGTGTCAGCCTGTCTTCAGGGTTTCATCCCCAGAGCAACGGTCAAACGGAGAGGGCCAACCAAGATTTGGAGAGAGTGTTGCGATGTTTGGTTTCTAAGAATCCCTCTTCCTGGAGTCAACAACTCTCTATGGTTGAGTACGCTCACAATTCGTTGCCAGTGGCAGCTACGGGTCTCTCTCCGTTTGAGTGTAGTTTAGGTTACCAGCCACCTATCTTTCCCAGTACGGAGTCCGAGGTCACTGTCCCTTCCGCTCACGCTTTCATCCAGAGGTGCCGTCACGCATGGAGCAGAGCCCGTGAGACTCTTCTCCGGGTGGGGGCGCGCACCAAGGCTAAGGCCGATCGCCACCGGTCGAAGCCTCCGGTATACATGTTGGCCAAAGAGTGTAGCTTTCTACTAAGAACATTCCACTCCGATCCGTTTCGAACAAGCTTGCCCCCAAATTTATCGGCCCGTTCAAAGTCACCAGGATCATTAGTCCGGTGGCGGTCCGGCTCAAGCTTCCTCCGGCGTATAGGAGAATTCTTCCTACCTTTCATGTGTCTAAAATAAAACCTGTGTTTCAGGCACGTATTAACCCGCCGGTCCCGGTTCCCCCGCCGCCACGACTTGTTGATGGGGAACCCACCTTTTCTGTCAATCGTATTTTGGACTCTAGATGGAGGGGACGCGGATTCTAGTACCTGGTGGACTGGGAGGGTTACGGCCCGGAGGAGAGAAGTTGGGTACCTGCTAGGGACATTCTGGATCACTCCCTTATCGATGATTTCAATCGACAGGTAAATTCGCCTGGGAACGCCAAGAAGGCGTTCCTAGGGGGGGGGTATTGTCACGGTTCATGAATCCACTGCCTCCCTCTCTCTTTCTCTCTCTCTCTCTCTCTCTCTGTCTCTCCCGTGTTTGTGGGCGTGGTTCCCAATCTCGGCCTGATTGTCTGCGCCAGCTGTAACCACTTATCTTCCCTTTATATGTTCTGTAACCAGTGTTTCTTGTTGTCAGATCGTTGTTACTTCCCTGAGGTTGTGTCGTGTGTCTGTGCTCTTCTCTCGCCACCCTTGTGTGGATTATCTGCTGTGCTCCTTCCTACCCATCCGGACACACTCCCCTGGATTTCTCAGCACGCTATCATCGGAAGATGCGCCCTAGTCCCTGGGTCGGATTCCGTCTGAGTACAGTCTGTCTGTCCTGTTGCTGCTGTAAACTGTATTCATTAAACCATCGTTGCTTGCATCTTGCATCCGCCTCTGTATTGTCACAGCTCTATTTTGATTCCTCCTATTCTGAAATTTTGTTTTGCGTCTCTTACTTTTGGTTTTGTACACCAACTTCAAACCACAGAAAACACTATTTTTGGTTATGGAAAATATATTATATTCTTGACGGTTTTGTCACATAAACTGAAATTAGGCGGAGTATTAGAATGTGATCTACCAGGAAATGGCACAATAATTTATGTGCAGTGCATCTGTAAAATGCTATACAACATAAATTACGAAGAAAACAGTAAGATGATACTTCTTCTCTCAGGGAGAAATTAAGCCGTTTCAACAATTCATTGGATTCTGAGGGCCACGTGCATTAAATCGAAATGGGAGAGAATGAGACCATTCACTTAAGTGTGGTTACTAATGCATTAAATTATGAGGAAATGTAAATGTAAATGTATCTGAGCTCTGGCTCCGAATGCTTCCTGTGATCAGACTTTTAATCAAGCTCCTGGAAGAAGAATATATTAGCACGGCTATCTGCTCTCTAGGTCTCAGTGTTGTACAAGTGAAGTATCGCTGTGGGTAGAAGAGTTATATCCGACACAAGCACACTGGTGTCCACCATTGTCCTCGAGCAATCTCAACATGTCACTCCTCATAGGAAGGAGATCGAAGTGCTGGCTCTCTAAGCTCCGGGCTGTAAGATAGGCCTGTGATTTACCAGCTTTGGGTTTGTGCGATCTCCCTCTTGAAAATAAGTGTCAGGTGCATGTTATTTTATATTATTTCACCAAATGGAAACCTGATGAAGGCTGTTTCAGCCTAAATACAAGAACAGGAAGAGCCTGTTTGAAAGTAAAACATGCCTTCTAGTCAAGGTGTTAAACCTGGGCCCATATCCACAAATTGACTCAGAGTAAGAGTGCTGATTGAGGATCAGTTCGACCATGCATTATAATCTAAAAGGAAAACCTGATCTTAAGTCAGCCCTCCTACATGGTTATTGATTATTGCATTGTTGGGTTTTGAGTTTGCAAGAAAGGCATTTCACTGTACTTGTGCATGTGACATTAAAACTTGAAATGCTTGAGATGCTTGAAAAATACAGTTGGTCTCTAAAACGTGGAGTGATTCTATAAACCCATATTGATCTGTGACCTTGCTACTGCGTGAGAGTAAGGAGACAGGAGACTTTCCACTGTATCTGTACAGCTGCAGGCATAGCCTGAACAACAGTAACACATGCTGGACTGTTCTTGGCCTTGATTGTTTGTTGTAAACCCGGCAGGCAAAACTGTCTGCAATGACATCAGTCTCTGGTTGTGATGTCACCAGTCAGTTTTGCCCACTGGGAAAGTAGTGGTCTTTTTTACCAGCGATATACACACACATAGATGCGTCAGAAATGGACCCTAGTCAAAAGCAGTGCAGGGAATAGGGAACCATTTCGGATGCAACCATATTTCACAGTGATGTGTACACACACACCCTCCCTCTACTAACGCCTGCTCTTACCTGGCAGGCGTTGTAGAGCAGCTGGTGCTCAAATTTCTTGATACCCAGAATGTTCTGGAACATCTCGTAGAGCTGGTCCTTGCTGAGGATGAGCTCTGAGGCGGCGCTGGCCGTCATGCGCTGCTGGGCTTTGCGTGGGTCCTCGTCCCCGCGGTAGATGGTGTCGAACTTGGCCATCCAGGAGCTGAGCACTGTCTCCTTACTCAGGCCGTCGATCTCAGGCAGGCTGCGGACACGCTTCTCAATGTGCCTCTTGAACACCTCCCTGCAGTCATTGGCTGAGAAGCCCCCGCTCTGGACCATCTTGGCAACGCGGTCGCTCTTCAGGAACACCTGCGGTCACAGAGAGACATGTTGGAAAGGATAGATAACCGCACACTGTTGAAAACATCCAGAAGAAATACAAAAGTGAGGTTTAAATGGCAAAATTATATTTATTCGGACAGATGCCCCAAAATGTGCTCAGCGCAATAATAAATTCAAGTGAAAGGATATATTTTTTTGTTGACTTAACCAATCATCAGTGTGATAAAGGGCACCCACACCTGGCTCATATACATTTTGATTACATCACGTAGGTAAATGAAAGTAGAGCATCTGAAGTTATAATGCCACAGAGAGAAAGAGAGCAATGTGATGTCAATGACTGTCTTGTAACAGAGTAGAGACAGAAAGTCTCTACTGCTGTTGCAGCTACAGATACTAGTAGGTGTTTAATTTATATTGTTCTTTTCAGTACAAAGAATAGCAAAGCATGAAAAGTGGTGAACCGATATAAAATAAAAACATATTTCCACGTTTGCACCTGAAGGCACTTGGAAAGCAAACAGCAGAAAATGGAGGTATGAATAGACACCAACCAGGTCTGCTGAGATAATATCATTTATAATAACACAACTGAAATATTTACACTGCTACTATAAGAGGCTAAGAGGCTATCTAACTACCGCAAATAAACTATGATAAACTATGATAAACTATACCCACTGAGGACACACTGTCTGAATCAACATTGTTTCTAAGTAATTTCAAGAATTCATTTGAACCTTGAAGGATTACAATGACTTTGAACCAACATTGAATTGCCCGCGTGCCAAGTGGGTATTGTGATTGCATATGGGTACCATCCAAAATAAAGGAAACACCAACATAAAGTGTTTTATCAAGGCATTGGGTCACCTCTAGCTGCCATAATAGCTTCAATGAGTAAATTCATAGATTCTACAAGTGTCTGGAACTCTATTGGAGGGATGTGACACCATTCTTCCATGAGAAATTGTTGATGGTGGTGGAAAACGCTGTCTGGGGCACCACTCCAGAATCTCCCATAGGTGTTCATTTGGGTTGAGATCTGGTGACTGAGACACACACACACACATAAAACACATTAAATGTCCCTATGCTCCTTTGAGACCACCCTTTAAAATTCACAGATCCATTCATTTAGCCATGGCAGCCAAAATAATGGCAACTTGGAATTTTTATACATGACCCTAAGCATGATGGAATGTTAATTGCTTAATTAAATCAGGTACCACATCTGTGTGGAAGCATTTCTTTAAAAAAAATATGCTGAACAAGCATACAGTTGAAGTTTGATATACATACACCTTAGCCAAATATATTTATACTCAGTTTTTCACAACTCCTGACATTAAATCCTAGTAAAAATTCCCTCTTAGGTCAGTTAAGATCACCACTTTCTTTTCAGAATGTGAAATGTCAGAATAATAGTAGAGAGAATGATTTATTTCAGCTTTTATTTCCTTCATCACATTCTACGTGGGTCAGAAGTTTACAAACACTCAATTAGTATTTGGTAGCATTGCCGTTAAATTGTTTAACTCTGGTCTTCCACAAGCTTCCCACAATAAGTTGGGTGAATTTTGGCCCATTCCTCCTGACAGAGCTGGTGTAACTGAGTTAGGTTTGTAGGCCTCCTTGCTCACAAACTTTTTCAGATCTTCCCAAAAATTTTCTATAGGATTGAGGTCAGGGCTTTGTGATGGCCACTCCAATATCTTGACTTTATTGTCCTTAAGCCATTTTGCCACAACTTTGGAAGTATGCTTGTGGTCATTGCCCATTTGGAAGACCCATTTGCGACCAATCTTTTACTTCCTGACTGACATCTTGACATGTTGCTTCAATATATCCACATAGTTATCCTGCCTCATGATGCCATCTATTTTGTGAAGTGCACCAATCCCTCCTGCAGCAAAGCACCCCCACAACATGATGCTGTCATCCCCGTGCTTCACGGTCGAGATGGTATTCTTCGGCTTGCAAGCTCCACCCTTTTTCCTCCAAACATAACGATTGTCATTATGGCCAAACAGTTTCATTTTTGTTCCATCAGACCAGAGGATATTTCTCCAAAAAGTACAATCTTTGTCCCCTTGTGCAGTTTCAAACCGTAGTCTGGCATTTTTATGGCGGTTTTGGAGCAGTGGCTTCTTCCTTGCAGAGCGACCTTTCAAGGTTATGTCTATATAGGACTCATCTTACTGTGGATATAGATACTTTTGTACCTGTTTCCTCCAGCATCTTCACAAGGTCGTTTGGTGTTGTTCTGGGATTGATTTGCACTTTTCGCATAAAGGTAGGTTAATCTCTAGTGGACAGAACTCGTCTCCTTTCTGTGCGGTATGACAGCTGCGTGGTCCCATGGTGTTTATACATGCATACTGTAGTTTGTACAGATGAACGTAGTGCCTTCAGGCATTTGGAAATTGCTTCCTCAGTGAACCAGACTCGTGGATGTCTACAATTTGTTTTCTGAGGTGTTGGCTGATTTCTTGTGATTTTCCCATGATGTCAAGCAAATAGGCACTGAGCTTGAAGCTAAGCCTTGAAATACATCCACAGGTACACCTCCAATTCATTCAAATTATGTAAATTAGCTTATCAGAAGCTTCTAAAGCCATGACATCATTAAAACATAAACATCAAGCTGTTTAAAGGCACAGTCAACTTAGTGTATGTAAACTTCTGACCCACTGGAATTGTGATAAAAATACTGTTGCGATAAAAATACTGAACAAAAATATAAACACAACATGCAACAATTTCAAAGATTGTACTGAGTTACAGTTCATATAAGGAACAGAATTGAAATAAATGAATTAGTCCTTAATCTATGGATTTCACATGACTGGGAATACAGATAAGCATCTGTTGGTCACAGATACCTTAAAAAAAAGATTGGGTGTGGATCAGAAAACTAGTCAGTATCTGGTGTGACTACCATTTGCCTCAAGCAGCGCGACACATCTCACCTTGCATAGAGGTAATCAGAATGTTGATTGTGGCCTGTGGAATGTTGTCCCACTCCTCTTCAATGTCTGTACGAAGTTGCTCGATATTGGCGGGAACTGGAACACGCTGTCGTACACGTCAATCCAGAACATCCCAAACATGCTCAATTGGTGACATGTCTGGTGAGTATTCAGGCCATGGAAGAACTGGGATATTTTCCAGCTTCCAGGAACTGTTTACAGACCTTTGCGAAATGGGGCCGTGCATTATCATGCTGAAACATGAGGTGATGGCGGCGGATGAATGGCACGACAATGGGCCTCAGGATCTCATCACGGTATCTCTGTGCATAAAATAGTTAATCGATAAAACGCAATTGTGTTTGTTGTTCGTAGCTTATGCCTGCCAAAATCATGACCCACCACCACCATGGGGAACACTGTTCACAACGTTGACATCAGCAAACCGCTCGCATACACAACGCCATACAAGCTGTCTGCCATCTGCCCGGTACAGTTGAAACTGGGATTAATCCGTGAAGAGCACACTTCTTCAGCGTGCCAGTGGCTATCGAAGCATTTGCCCACTGAAGTCTGTTACAATGTCGAACTGGAGTCTGGTCAAGACCCTGGTGAGGACGACGAGCACACACATGAGCTTCCTTGAAACAGTTTCTGACAGTTTGTGCAGAAATTCTTCAGTTGTGCAAACCCACAGTTTCATTGGCTGTTTGTGTGGCTGGTCTCAGACGATCTTGCAGGTGAAGAAGCCAAATGTGTAGGTCCTGGGCTGGCGAGATTACACGAAATCTGCATTTGTGAGGCCGGACGTACTGCCAAATTCTCTAAAATTATGTTGGAGGCGTCTTATGGAGAAATTAACATTACATTCTCTGGCAACAGCTCTGGTGGACATTCCAACAATCAGCATGCCAATTGCAAGCAGCCTCAACATTTTGGACATCTCTGGCATTGTGCACATTTTAGAGTGTCCTTTTATTGTGTCCATTACAAGGTGGACCTGTGTAATGATCCGCTTCTTGATATGCCAAACCAAGTGGATGGATTATCTTGGCAAAGGAGAAATGCGAGAAAACTGTGAGAAAACTAACCTCTTTGTAAGTATGGAACATTTCTGGGACTTCTATTTTTGTTCAGTGTACTTTGTATCCCTCATATACTGAAGTCAAGTGTTTCCTTTATTTTGGCAGTTACATGTATGATTAAAAGGAATCTTATATAATTATAAAATCTTTCAAATGCGTTTCACAATCTTTCACATTTGCTTCAGCCCGCCTGGAGTGCCAGATGGGCAGGGTTTGTATTTTTACGACTATTCCTTTGGTTCCATTACGTCAGGCAAACTCAATCAAGCCCAGCTAAATTATTTAAAATGATCTGAAATAGTAACCTAGGTCTGCTGTTGACCATAACATTTAAGACTCCACACACATTTTGTTCATCATTGTTGATCCAATGTACAGAAGAACAAAAGTCGGGGCCATCCTGTGTGTCTGTGTCTGTGACTGCAACCACTCTGACTCTCAGCCTGCAGATGAATATGAGCCAATGGAAGTTAGCCATCCATGCAGGACAAAAAAAAGGAAAGGCCAGTGTCTGACTGCAATACCACACCACAATAGTGGTGGAATACTGAACGATGCAGTGTAACTAGATGTTAGCTCTCTGCTCTACAGTGATATACTGGAGTAATATAACCATAGCCATAACAATAGAGACAGAAAGATTGGTAGTAGCATATAGAATATTGGGGATTAATGTTGATGGCCACTGGATGGAAATCCACTCCAGACTCTCTCTCTCCTGGTCTACTGTACTTCTAGTCTTGAATTGATCAGGCTGAAAGCTATCCTTTCTCATTTACTGTGTGTGTGTGTGTGTGTGTGTGTGTGTGTGTGTGTGTGTGTGTGTGTGTGTGTGTGTGTGTGTGTGTGTGTGTGTGTGTGTGTGTGTGTGTGTGTGTGTGTGTGTGTGTGTGTGTGTGTGTGTGTGTGTGTGTGTGTGTATATAGAGTAGAGTAAATGTCTGTCTGAGGACCCTGCATGTAATAGAGCTAACTGCCAGATGGACTTTCTGTCCTACAGAGTTCAAACCAAACTTACTTTATAGAGCAGCTAGGCTAGTAAAATACTGATTGATGTTGTTTCCCACAGTCAGTCTGAAATCTGGCATATATACTTTGCCTGCTCTCTCTTTAAACCCCTTTTCTCTCCTGTGAAAGGACGGGGAGAGTGATGGGGCTCTAAATTACTATCTGGTTCCTATCCAGGCAGACGGCAGCCATTTTACAGAGAGCTACTCTACCTGTGGAGAACTCACTCTCACAATCACAGCTGACACAAACGGTCCTTGCTATCCTGTGTCCTTGGGACATCTCGACTCTGACATTACCCCATTAAAGTTGAAATCTCAAATAGTTTAGGTTAAGGTTAGGGTTAGGGTTAGGATTTAGGGTAGGGATGTTCCAAGGACACCGGATAGCACTAACAGAAGACAAACCACTGCTGGAGAAGTGAATCATCTCAATGAAATGGAGTGGCGGTGGTATTCTTTCGCCATTATCTGTCAGGAATGGAACATGGACGAGCAGGCTTTGTACATCATAAGAACAACATCTAAAACCCTACATCATCACAGTGTCATTCTTTTTTAACCTCAGTCTTTCATATTGGCAGTGGTGGTTGTTCTTCCTGTCTCTTGTTTCCTGTCAGTTTCATTGATATCCTATCTTAGTATAGTGAAGCCAACAGAACACTGGCTATATCCTGTGCTCTGCAGAGATAGTGAACTGTGTCTGTGGCTGTGTCTGAACCTGTGTACGTGTATGTATGTATGTATGTATGTATGTATGTATGTATGTATGTATGTATGTATGTATGTATGTATGTGTGTGTGTGTGTGTGTGTGTGTGTGTGTGTGTGTGTGTGTGTGTGTGTGTGTGTGTGTGTGTGTGTGTGTGTGTGTGTGTGTGTGTGTGTGTGTGTGTGTGTGTGTGTGTGTGTGTGTGTGTGTGTGTGTGTGTGTGTGTGTGTGGAGGTGGCAGCAACTGCAGCAGCAAGGGACAGGCCAGTCCGTTGTCAGGGTCAACCTCCATCCCATTAATGACAGAGTCATGGGGAGCGAACCAGACAAGGCCATTGTAATAGCACAGGACACACACATCAGAGTTACTGTCTACCAGGCCCCAGCACACTCTAAGACTATCACAATCAAATTGTGGCCCCATTGTCCACTGAGACTAAACACCAGTGACACACTACAATAAGAAGACAGTAGAGTGTTATGTATTTACAACACTGAAATAATGAAGTTGCTGTGGGTTGGGAGATAGAGAGGGGGAGGGAAGAGACTTGCTAACACAAGCCTGTAACTGTATATCTATTTGTCCTGATTTGTCCTGATTGACTTTGGTGCTTTCAGAGTTCTTCATGGAAGCAGACAGAGCTGTGTGGGGGTGTCTCAGTCAAACAAAGAAGACAAAGTAACCTGTCGTCATCCATTAAGTGGGTAAACACTATTTCAATGGATTCGCCATTTTTGTTTTCAAATGAATTGCTTTGGAGCTCATTCAACGCATTGCATTTAATATATTTGATTTGGCCAAGTTTTCTAAGCAACATTTTTTTCTTTATTGTTGGACAAACAAAACGTGTGATGGGTCCGCACTCAAAAAGATGTTGCATAAAGCTCACCTCACTTTCATATATGATTTTTTTCACTGAATCAGGGACAGCGAACACAGACGTTTTGGCTTTGCAGTCTTCCTCAGTGAGAAGACACGAATCCCCTTCATTCAGAAAAAGCACCCATTTTAAACACGTGAGCAAACCGATGAGGTTCAGGTGCCTTCAATCAGGGTTGACATTCATCTGCCAATTAATGTTGGACATCAAAAACTGTAAAAACACCAGCAAATTCGCTCCAAGTTATTTTAATTTTGGATATAGGTTTCAAAGTATTCCCACGCATAATAGACAGATATACACTGAGTGTACAAAACATTAGGAACACCTTCCTAATATTGAGTTGCACCGACTTTTGCCCTCAGAACAGCCTCAAGTCGACGGGGCCTGGACTCTACAAGGTGTCGAAAGCGTTCCACAGGAATGTTGGCCCATGTTGACTCCAATGCTTCCCACAGTTGTGTCAAGTTGGCTGGATGTCCTTTGGGTGGTGGACCATTCTTGATACAAATGGAAAACTGTTGAGCGTGAAAACCCCAGCAGCTTTGTAGTTCTTGATACACTTAACCCGGAGTGCCTGGCACCTACTACCATACCCAGTTCAAAGGCCCTTCAATCTTTTGTCTTGCCCATTCACACTCTGAATGGCACACATACACAATCCATGTCCAATTGTCTCAAGGTTTAGAAATCCTAATTTAGCCTGTCTCCTCCCCTTTATTTACACTGATTGAAGTGGATTTAACAAGTGACATAAATAAGGGATTATAGCTTAAATCTGGATTCACCTGGTCAGTCGATGACATGGAAAAAACAGGTGTTCCTAATGTTTCATAAACTCAGTGTATGTGATCGTATACAAATGTAAGGAAGGTTTGAAATTATTATGTTTTAGTCAAATATTATATCTGTTAGGGCTTCTTGCGGTCAAGTTGAAGTCTACAAATGATGTATAATTATGTTCTGACCCCGTGACCATCCACTCAAGAAAAACTTGGCCCACAGCTGAATCTACTTTCCTGTAAGGGTTTTCCTGTGGTGAAGTAGAGGCGGACCAAAATGCAGCGTGGTGGTTATTCACGTTCTTTAATGAAGGAACTATACATGAAATAACTAACAAAACAATAAATGTGCGAAAACCAAAAACAGTCCTATCTGGTGCAAACACAGAGACAGGAACAATCATTCACAAACACACAGTGAAACCCAGGCTACCTAAGTATGATTCCCAATCAGAGACAACTAATGACACCTGCCTCTGATTGAGAACCATACTAGGCCGAAACATAGAAATACCCAAAACCTAGAAAAACAAACATAGACTGCCCACCCAACTCACGCTCTGACCATACTAAATAAATACAAAACAAAGGAAATAAAGGTCAGAACGTGACAGTTCCCTGATGTAGACCGTATAGAATGGGGGCTCTAAGTATCCGATAAAGGAGGATAGAGGAGGAAAGAATAAGAAATCCCCTATATGGGTATTCTGCATCATCTCATCCATCATTCCCCCCCCCACACACAGCACAGCAGGTCACTGGATTTCAGGCCAAAGCAACAGAGCAGCCACTTCAATCTCACTATACGAGAAATGGCTTCGTAGACCAACAGCAAGACACTAACACACTGACTCCCCGAGCAGCACTAAGGATGAGGTTTTTATTTTTCTGTCCCTCTGTATCTCAAATCAAATCAAATGTTATTTGTCACATGCACATTGTTAGCAGATGTTAATGCAAGTGTAGCGAAATGCTTGCGCCTCTAGCTCCGACAATGCAGTAATAACCAACGAGTAATCTAACCTAACAATTCCAAAACTACTACCTTATACACACAAGTGTAACGGGATAAAGTATATGTACATAAAGATATATGAAGATATATCCTTCCTGTTTGGCCCTGTCCGGGGGTGTCCTCGGATGGGGCCACAGTGTCTCCTGACCCCTCCTGTCTCAGCCTCCAGTATTTATGCTGCAGTAGTTTATGTGTCGGGGGGCTAGGGTCAGTTTGTTTATCTGGAGTACTTCTCCTGTCCTATTCGGTGTCCTGTGTAAATCTAAGTGTGCGTTCTCTAATTCTCTCCTTCTCTCTTTCTTTCTCTCTCTCGGAGGACCTGAGCCCTAGAACCATGCCCCAGGACTACCTGACATGATGACTCCTTGCTGTCCCCAGTCCACCTGGCCATGCTGCTGCTCCAGTTTCAACTGGCCTGGGCCCTAGGACCATGTCCCAGGACTACCTGACATGAGGACTCCTTGCTGTCCCCAGTCCACCTGGCCATGCTCCTGCTCCAGTTTCAACTGTTCTGCCTTACTATTATTCAACCATGCTGGTCATTTATGAACATTTGAACATCTTGGCCACGTTCTGTTATAATCTCCACCTGGCACAGCCAGAAGAGGACTGGCCACCCCACATATGCTCTCTCTAATTCTCTCTTTCTTTCTCTCTCTCGGAGGACCTGAGCCCTAGGACCGTGCCCCAGGACTACCTGACATGATGGCTCCTTGCTGTCCCCAGTCCATCTGACTGTGCTGCTGCTCCAGTTTCAACTGTTCTGCCTTATTATTATTTGACCATGCTGGTCATTTATGAACATTTGAACATCTTGGTCATGTTCTGTTATAATCTCTACCCGGCACAGCCAGAAGAGGACTGGCCACCCCACATAGCCCGGTTCCTCTCTAGGTTTCTTCTAGGTTTTGGCCTTTCTAGGGAGTTTTTCCTAGCCACCGTGCTTTTACACCTGCATTGTTTGCTGTTTGGGGTTTTAGGCTGGGTTTCTGTACAGCACTTTGAGATATCAGCTGATGTACGAAGGGCTATATAAATAAATTTGATTTGATTTGATTTGATTTGATATGAATGAGTGATGGTACAGAACGGCATAGGCAAGATGCAGTAGATGGTATCGAGTACAGTATATACATATAAGATGAGTAATGTAGGGTATGTAAACATTATATTAAGTGGCATTTTTTAAAGTGGCTAGTGATACATTTTTTACATCAATTTCCATCAATTTCCATGGAGTTGAGTCAGTATGTTGGCAGCAGCCACTCAGTGTTAGTGGTGGCTGTTTAACAGTCTGATGGCCTTGAGATAGAAGCTGTTTTCGGTCTCTCGGTCCCTGCTTTGATGCACCTGTAATGACCTCGCCTTCTGGATGATAGCAGGGTGAACAGGCAGTGGCTCGGGTGGTTGTTCTCCTTGATGGTCTTCATGGCCTTCCTGTGACATCGGATGGTGTAGGTGTCCTGGAGGGCAGGTAGTTTAACCCCGGTGATGCGTTGTGCAGACCTCACTACCCTCTGGAGAGCCTTACGCTTGTGGGCGGAGAAGTTGCCGTACAAGGCGGTGATACAGCCCAACAGGATGCTCTCGATTGTGCATCTGTAGAAGTTTGTGAGTGCTTTTGGTGACAAGCCAAATTTCTACAGCCTCCTGAGGTTGAAGAGGCGCTGCTGCGCCTTCTTCACGACACTGTCAGTGTGAGTGGACCAATTCAGTTTGTCTGTGATGTGTATGCCGAGGAACTTAAAACTTACTACCCTCTCCACTACTGTCCCGTCGATGTGGATAGGGGGGTGCTCCCTCTGCTCTTTGCTGAAGTCCACAATCATCTACTTTGTCTCGGCGCCTACCACTGTTGTGTCGTCCGCAAACTTGATGATTGAGTTGGAGGCGTGCATGGTCACACAGTCATGGGTGAACAGGGAGTACAGGAGAGGGCTCAGAACGCACCCTTGTGGGGCCCCAGTGTGGAGGATCAGCGGGGTGGAGATGTTGTTACCTACTCTCACCACCTGGGGGCGGCCCGTCAGGAAGTCCAATACACAGTTGCGCAGGCCGGGGTCGAGACCCAGGGTCTCGAGCTTGTTGATGAGTTTGGAGGGTGCAATGGTGTTAATTGCTGAGCTGTAGTCGATGAACAGCATTTTCACGTACGTATTCCTCTTGTCCAGATGGGTTAGGGCAGTGTGCAGTGTGTTTGCGATTGCGTCGTCTGTGGACCTATTGGGGAGGTAAGCAAATTGGAGTAGGTCTAGGGTGTCAGGTAGGATGGAGATGATATGGTCCTTAACTAGTCTCTCAAAGCACCTCATGATGACAGAAGTGAGTGTTACGGGGGCGGTAGTCGTTTTGCTCAGTTACCTTAGCTGTCTTGGTAACAGGAACAATGGTGGCCCTCTTGAAGCATTTGGGAACAGCAGATTGGGATAAGGATAAAGCTGGTCTGCGCATGCTCTGAGGACGCGGCTAGGGATGCAGTCTGGGCCTGCAGCCTTGTGAGGGTTAACAAGTTTAAATGTTTTACTCACGTCGATTGCAGTGAAGGAGAGTCCGCAGGTTTTGGTAGCAGGCCATGGCAGCGGCACTGTATTGTCCTCAGTCCTCAAAGCGAGCAAAGAAGTCATTTAGTCTGTCTGGGAGCAATACATCCTGGTCCGCGACGGGGATGGTTTTCTTTTTGTAATCCGTGATTGGCTGTAGACCCTGTCACGTACCTCTTGTGACTCTACTTTGTCTCTAGACGCTTAGCTTGTTTGATTGCCTTGCAGAGGGAATAGCTACACTGTTTGTATACGGTCATGTTTCCGGTCACCTAACCCTGGATAAAAGCAGGGGTTCGCACTTTCAGTTTTGCGCGAATGCTGCTATCAATCCATGGTTTCTGGTTTGGGAATGTTTTAATCATTACTGTGGGTATAACATCGCCGGTGCACTTTCTAATGAACTCGCTCACCGAATCAGCGTATTCATCAATGTTGTTGTTGGACGCAATGCGGGACATATCCCAATCCACGTGATCGAAGCAGTCTTGAAGCGTGGAATCAGATTGGTCAGACCAGCGTTGAACAGACCTGAGCGTGGGAGCTTCTTTTTTTAGTCTCTGTCTGTAGGCTGGAAGCAAGAAAATGGAGTCGTGGTCAGCTTTTCTGAAAGGAGGGGGGTGAGGTATTATATGCATCGCAGAAGTTAGAATAACAATGATCCAGGGTTTTACCAGCCCTGGTTGCGCAATCGATATGCTGATAGAATTTAGGGGAGTCTTGTTTTCAGATTAGCCTTGTTAAAATCTCCAGCTACAATGAATGCAGCCTCAGGATATGTGGTTTCCAGTTTACATAGAGTCAAATAAAGTTTCTTCAGGGCCATCGATGTGTCTGCTTGGGAGGGAATATATACGCCTGTGATTATAATCGAAGAGAATTCCCTTGTTAGATAATGAGGTCAACATTTTATTGTGAGGAATTCTAAGTCAGGTGAACAGAAGGACTTGAGTTCCTGTATGTTGTTATGATCACACTACGTCTCGTTAATCATAAGGCATACCCTCTCCGCCCCTCTTCTTACCAGAAAGATGCTTGTTTCTCGATGCTACCGGAGGAGGAGAGTTACCCGACTTAGTCTGCGCGCAGTCCGAACAAGCAGTGTCACGCGAGTGACCAAAAGCGCTGGCGAATAGACCTGTGAAGAAACCAGCTGGCTGCACAGACTCCGATAGAGTCTCTCGAGTGAGCCATGTTTCCGTGAAGCAAAGAACGTTACAGTCTCTGATGTCTCTCTGGAATGCTACCCTTGCTCGGATTTCATCAACCTTGTTGTCAAGAGATTGGACATTGGCGAGTAGTATGCTAGGGAGTGGCGCACGATGTGCCCGTCTCCGGAGCCTGACCAGAAGACTGCTTCGTCTGCCCCTTTTACGGCGTCATTGTTTTGGGTCGCCGGCTGGGTTCCGATCCATTGTCCTGGGTGGAAGGCAAGACACAGGATCCGCTTTGGGAAAGTCATATTCCTGGTTGTAATGGTGGTGAGTTGTCGTTGCTCTTATATTCGGTAGTTCCTCCCGACTGTATGTAATGAAACCTAAGATTACCTGGGGTACCAATGTAAGAAATAACACGTAAAAAAACTAAATACTGCATAGTTTCCTAGAAATGTGAAGCGAGGCGGCCATCTCTGTCGGCACCAGAACTTCTCAACTCTGCCACTCCGTTTTCAACATCACGGACAGACTGTATGTCAACTCTTTCGTTGCTCGGATTTTGATTCATAGGAGAAGCTCTCATAACAGGTCCCGGGAGACAGAGGGAGCTGTAGGGTATTTTTATGAGACTCATCTCTATGCTAATTGAGTTAGAGCAGCATATGACAGCTATTGAGCCTGGCCTATCACATTGACTACCAACACTATCTCACCACCACAACACATAGGAAACATACACAAGATCAGAACACATAACAGTGGTTTCCTTAGAAAAAGAGAACACAATTCTGATGGTTCAGTTAACAAGCGTTTTTTGACAGTTTGATTTGTTGACAGATGAAATGTCAAATTGATAGGTTGAGTTACAGCATTGTGTTACAGCAGAGAGGGAGGGAGAGAAACAGAGAGAGAAAGAGAAAGAAAAAGAGAGAGAGAGCCAGAGAGAGGACTGGTGGTGAGTATTGTGGGACTTGCAGGTGTTACAGCAAGTGCCAAGAAATGCCTATATCACTAGCTCCAATTGTGCAGTAAATAGAAAAATAATCAAAAAATTTAAACAAGAAATAAAGACATGACGGAACAAGTCCAAATAACAACCAGAGCAGATATATTAGAGTGAGCATGTCTCAGAATCCAGAGTAGAAATAACTGGTGTGTATAGGCAGTATATAATCTGGAAAGAAAATGGTATGAGCAGTAGTAGGTATATTAGGATGGGAATACAGGAGATACATACAGTACCAGTCAAAAGTTTGAACACATCTACTCATTCAAGGGTTTTTCTTTATTCATACTATTTTCTACATTGTAGAATAATAGTGAAGACATCAAACGTATTAAATAACAAATTGGAATTATGTAGTAACCAAATTATGTAGTTAAACAACTCACAACTGATGTACAACAATAACTTTTCCAACAGTCTTGAAGGAGTTCCCACATGTGCTGAGCACTTGTTGGCTGCTTTACCTTCACTCGGCGGTCCAACTCATCCCAAACCATCTCAATTGGGTTGAGGTCGGGTGATTTTGGAGGCCAGGTCATGTGATGCAGCATTCCATCACACTCCTTGGTAAAACAGCCCTTACACAACCTGGAGGTGTGTTGTGTCATTGTCCTGTTGAAAAACAAATGATAGTCCCAATAGGCGCAAAACAGATGGGATGGCGTATCGCTGCAGAATGCTGTGGTAGCCAACCTGGTTACGTGTGCTTTGAATTCTAAATAAATCACTGACAGTGTCACCAGAGAAGCACCCCCACACCATCACACCTCCTCATCAATGCTTCATGGTGGGAACTATACCTGCAGAGATCATCCATTCACCTGCTCTTGTATCTCACAAAGACACGGCGGTTGGAACCAAAAATCTCAATTTTGGACTCATCAGACCAAAGAACAGATTTCCACCAGTCTAATGTCCATTGCTCGTGTTTCTTGGCTCAAGCAAGTCTCTTCTTATTATTGGTGTCCTTTAGTAGTGTTTCTTTGCAGAAATTCAACCATGAAGGCCTGATCCTGGACATCCTGACGGGCCGCCCCCAGGTGGTAAGGGTAGATAACAACACATCCGCCACGCTGATTCTCAACACAGGGGCCCCTCAGAGGAGCGTCCTCAGTCCCCTCCTGTACTCCCTGTTCACTTATGACTGCACGGCCAGGCACGACTCCAACACCAGCATTAAGTTTGCGGATGACACAACAGTGTTGTAGGCCTGATCACCGACAACAACGAGACAGCCTATAGGGAGGTGGTCAGAGACCGGGCCATGTGGTGCCAGGACAACAACCTTTACCTCAGTGTGACCAAGATAAAGGAGATGATTGTGGACTACAGGAAAAAGAGGACCGAGCACGCCCCCATTCTCATCGAAGGGGCTGTAGTGAAGCAGGTCGAGAGCTTCAAGTTCCTTGGTGTCCACATCACCAACAAACTAACATGGTCCAAGCACACCAAGACAGTCGTGAAGAGGGCACAACAAAACCGATTGTCCCTCAGGAGACTGAAAAGATTTGGCACGGGTCCTCAGATCCTCAAAAGGTTCTACAGCTGCACCCTCGAGAGCATCACTGCCTGGTATGGCAACTGCTCAGCTTTCGACCACAAGGCACTACAGAGGGTAGTGCCTGGAGCCAAGCTTCCTGCCATCGAGGACATCTATACCAGGCGGTGTCAGAGGAAGGTCCTAATTGTCAAAGACTCCAGCCACTCTAGTCATAGTCTGTTCTCTCTGCTACCGCACGGCAAGCGGTGCCGGAGAGTCTAGGTCTGAGAGGCTTCTAAACAGCTTCTACCCCCAAGCCTTAACCTGTTAAGTCGACCCTCTACTTTTTCGAACATTCTGTTAAAAATCGCGCAACATTTCAGCGCCCTGCTACTCAGGCCAGGAATATAGTATATGCATATGATTAGTATGTGTGGATAGAAAACACTCAGACGTTTATAAAACTGGTTAAATCACGCCTGTGACTATAACAGAACATGCATTTCATCGAAAAGTGCAGGAAAATCTGATCACTGAAAATGGAAATAAATATCCATCCGCGACTTCAAGGAATTGTTCAAAGTGAATCGAATTAAATGAGGCCGAGGTGCCTACAGCTTCCACACGTTGTCTAGAGTCTTGTCATTTGATTCGCAATTGATTCTTGGTCTAACCGAATCAAGGGAATCGATTCCCTCCGGTCTCCGACCGGATGTTTTGGTCGAGCTCTCTCCAAGACATTTTTTCGAAACAGACACCTATAGTATTGACATCGCCTCCTGATGAATTTTATCGCTTATTAACGTGTACTAATACCTAAAGTTGCATTACAAAAGTATTTTGAAGTGTTTTGTGAAAGTTTATCGTCGACTTTTTGAATTTATGTTTTTGAAAAATGACGTTACGTTATGAAACGCTATTTTTCTCCGTTTATCACATATATAGCCTAGATCGATATCTAGGCTATATATGGACCGATTTAATCGGAAAAAAGACCCAATAGTGATTATGGGACATCTAGGAGTGCCAACAAAGAAGATGGTCAAAGGTAATGAATGTTTTATATTTTATTGTGCGGTTTGTGTAGCGCAAAATATGCTAATTATTTTGTTTACGTCCGAAAAGCATTTTAAAAATCTGACATGTTGCCTGGATTCACAACGAGTGTAGCTTTAATTCAATACCCTGCATGTGTATTTTAATGAACGTTTGAGTTTTAACTAATACTATTAGCATTTAGCGTAGCGCATTTGCATTTCCAGAGCTCTAGATGGGACGCCTGCGTGCCAGGTAGGACCAAGAGGTTAAGACTCCTGAACATCTAATCAAATGGCCACTCAGACTATTTTCCTTGCCACCCACCCCCCCCCACCTCTTTTACACCGCTGCATTCTCTGTTGTTATCATATATGCATAGTCACTTTAATAACTCTACCTCCATGTACATTTTATCTCAACTAACCGCTGTCCCCACACATTGACCTCTGTATGGGTACCCCCCTGTATATAGTCTATATAACTGTATAACCTGTTGTATTCAGAGCTTGTGACTAATTCACGCAGTCTCCTCTGAACTGTTGATGTTGAGAAGTGTCTGTTACTTGAACCCTGTGAAGCATTTATTTGGGCTGCAATTTCTGAGGCTGGTAACTCTAATGAACATATTCTCTGCAGCAGAGGTAACTCTGGGTCTTCCTGTGGCGGTCCTCATGAGAGCCAGTTTCACCATATGGCTTGATGGTTTTTGCGACTGCTCTTGAAATTTTCCGGATTGACTGGCATTCAAGCAATGATGCACTGTCGTTTGTCTTTTCTTATTTTAGCTGTTCTTGCCATAATATGGACTTAGTCTTTAACCTTTTGCGTGTAGGGGGCAATATTTTTGTTTTTGCCTAAAAAACGTACCCATTTGAAACTGCCTATTTCTCAGCCCCAGAAACTGGAATATGCATATAATTGTCAGATTAGGATAGAAAACACTCTAAAGTTTCCAAAACTGTCAGAATATTGTCTGTGAGTATAACAAAACTGATTTTGCAGGCGAAAACCTGTGGAAAATCCAATCAGGAAGTGCTTCTTATTTTGAAACCTCTCTGCTCCTATGCATGCCTATCCTCCATTTAAAGGGATATCAACCAGTGTCAACAGTCTTTAGACATAGTTTCAGGCTTTTATTTTGAAAAATGAGCGAGAAAGATTACATTGCGTAAGTGGATAGGTTGGAGCTCTCAGAGTGAGTTTTGCACAACAGAGTAAAGCGGACATTGTTTCTCCCTGTCCTATTGAAAAACCTACACTCCGGTTGATATATTATCAAATATATATTTTTAAAACAAGCTGAGGATTGATTATCAAAAACGTTTGACATGTTTCTGTGGACATTATGGATATTATTTGGAATTTACGTGGATTTCTGAACATAACGCGACAAACAAACGGAGGTATTTTGGATATAAAAATAAACTTTATTGAACTAAAGGAACATTTGTTGTGTAACTGGGAGTCTCGTGAGTGAAAACATCTGAAGATCATCAAAGGTAAATGATTAATTTGATTACTTTTCTGATTTTCGTGACAAAGCTACCTGATACTAAGTGTACTTAATGTTTTGTCATGCGATCGAAAAACTTACACAAACGCTTGGATTGCTTTCACTGTAAAGCACAATTTCAAAATCTGAGCCGACCGGTGGATTAACAAAAGGCTAAGCTGTGTTTTACAATATTGCACTTGTGATTTCATGAATATGAATATTTTTAGTCATATTATTTGACTGTGGCGCTATGCTATTCAGCGGTTGCTGATGACAATTATCCCGTTTAAGGGATGGGTAGCGTCAAGAAGTGAACCAAATAGGGCTATATTGTGTATACCACCCCTACCTTGTCACAACACAACTGATTGGCTCAAACGCATTAAGGAACAAAATTCCACAAATGAACTTTTAACAAGGCACACCTGTTAATTAAAATGCAATCCAGGTGACTTCCTCATGAAGCTGGTTGACGCAATGTCAAGAGAATGCAAAGCCGTCATCAAGGCAAAGGGTGGTTACTTTGAAGAATCTCAAATATAAAATATATTTTGATTTGTTTAACACTTTTTTGGTTACTACATGATTTCATATGTATTATTTCATCGTTTTGATGTCTTCACTATTATTGTACAATTTACAAAATAGTAAAAATAAAGAAAAACCCTTGAAGGTGTGTCCAAACTTTTGACGAGTACTGTACATAGTGAGTAAACAACATTATACAGTCTACAGGGTTCAATGACTCTATATCCTGTACATGGGGCATTATTCTGAAGTACCGGGCAGATCATCGATGTGGATGGGTGCGTGCTCCTTCTCCTGTAGTCCACGATCAGCGACATTATTGTGTCAAGTTGAGCTCTAAAGTCGAGCACGCGCAAGATGGCGATGTTGAGCAAGAGGAAACATCATTGAGCAAGAGAACACAAATCAAGACTGTAGATGATGGGTCCCGCAAGTAACTGCAATCTTTTACAATAATTGTATTACAGGTGAAATGTTTTTTTTTCTGTGTGTGTGTATTTTACCCCGTTTTTCAATTACAATCTTGTCTCATTGTTGCAACTCCTCAACTCGATCAGGAGAGGAAAAGGTGGAGTCACGCATCCCCGAAACATGACCCACCAAACCGCAATCCTTAACACCCGCCACCACTTAACCTGGATGCCAGCTGCACCAATGTGTTGGAGGAAACACCATTTAACTAACGACTGAGGTCAGCCTGCAGGCGCCCAGCCTGCCACAAGGAGTCACTAGAGCACAATGAGCTAAGTAAAGCCCCTCCTGCCAAACCCTCCCCTAACCTGGACAACACTGGGCCAATTGTGCGCCGTTCTATGGGACTCCTGGTCACGGCCGGTTGCGACACAGCCTGGGATCGAACCCGGGTCTGTAGTGATGCCTCAATCACTGTGATGCAGTGCCTTAGACCGCTGTGGCGTTCTCCAGAAACGCATTTCGTCAGGTTTCTTGACCAATCACGGCTTGACTGCTTTCTAACCAGATTTTGACGGTGAAAGGCAAGGTGATGGTAAGATGATGGCCAATGATAAAAAGGTCAACCCTATAATTTTTCAGTAGAGAATCTTATTTAAGCAAGTTATTGATTAGGAAAGCTAAGTTAACTAGCTAACATTTAACCACATATATAAATTACCAGTATATTTTAACCAAGAGCATTGAAGCTAGCTAGCTAAGTTAACAAGGGGTTGGTAGAGAAGGAGGACTTGGAAGACAAGCATGACATGGAAGGAGTGGCGAAGGAGGGAAAGGCAGGGTGAGAACAAACAAGGAAGCCCCTTTCTGGGGAAGATGCCCTTGGATTGAGATTGGGTGAGGGGGAGTCAAGAGATATCAAACTCCGAACTAAATAACCAATAAACCGCTAACTGCATTCTATGAGATACAGTCTATTTGAAATCAAATATATTACATTTACTCTGCAGTTATAATAAAAGAGAATAACCATCTCTCTGTAATGAGTGCTCTGAGAGTCAGGAAGCAAGTTCAGGAAGTGAGTGTTTTAATAAATAAACGTAACATAATACAAAACAAGAAACAACACACAGACATGAAACAGAAACAATGACGCCTGGGGAAGGAACCAAAGGGAGGGACATATATAGAACAGGTGATCAGGGAAGTAATGGAGTCCAGGTAAGTGATGACACGCAGGTGCACCGTTACGATGGTGACAGGTGTGCGCCATAACGAGCAGCCTGGTGACCTATAGGCCGGGTGGGGGAGCACACGTGACACTCTCTCTCCACACTCTCTCTCTCCATCCCTCTTTCCATGCTGGCCCACCGTCACTATGTGGTGGGAAGTTGTTCTCTGCTTAGCTGACAGAGATAGGAGATATAGGAGTCCACTCTTTTCCCGTGTACCTTGGCTCTCCTTTATGCACATCACTCTGGGGACTTCCTGCAGGTACCCATGACTACTATCAATCACCCAGATACCTTAATCATTAGTGGTACTGATTGTTTTGACGCTGTATGGAGGTATTGTTATTATTTGTCACGTAGAGAGGATGACGTTATTGACTTTGGTTAGAAGGATTGTTCTATAAAGATGATGGTTCTGTACTGAATGTGTTCAAGTAGGTTACGTTAGGGATGAAGTGAGGATAGGATAGCTTTCCACGATGAGGGTTCTGAATGAAATGAAAGCATTCTGTTCAATACTGAGCCATACTGGCTGACGAGTGGCGTCTATTGGTAGAGTTCGCCTCAGTCCCAAATAGTATATGATCACTTAATTGGCTAAATGATTATCCATAGTTCTTAGTTCAGCAGCAGTCTTAAAATGCACTATTACCTTGAATGAAACGTATCGTCCGAGATTCCTAAATATTGGATAGCTGCCGTGGTCATCCCCCTCTTCAATGGGGGTGACACTCTAGACCCAAAAGGTTACAGACTTATATCCATCCTGCCCTGCCTTTCTAAAGTCTTTGAAAGCCAAGTTAACAAACAGATCACTGACCATTTCGAATCCCACCATACATTTTCTGCTGTGCAATCTGGTTTTCGAGCTGGTCACGGATGCACCTCAGCCACGCTCAAGGTCCTAAACGATATCATAACCGCCATTGATAAAAGACAGTACTGTGCAGCCGTCTTCATCAACCTGGCCAAAGCTTTCGACTTTGTCAATCATCGTATTCTTAGCGACAGACTCAGCGGCCTTGGTTTCTCAAATGACTGCCTCGCTCGGTTCACCAACTACTTCTCAGACAGAGTTCAGTGTGTCAAATTGGAAGGCCTGTTGTCCGGACCTCTGGCAGTCTATGGGGGTACCACAAGGTTCAATTCTCGGGCCGACTATTTTCTCTGTATATATCAATGATGTTGCTCTTGCAACAGGTGATTCCTTGATCCACCTCTACGCAGACGACACCATTCTGTATACATCTGGCCCTTCTTTTGACACTGTGTTAACAAACCTCCAAACAAGCTCAATGCTATACAACACTCCTTCTGTGGCCTCCAACTGATAGCTGCCCGCACCCGCCCGCCCGTCTAGCATCACTACTCTGGACAGTTCTGACTTAAAATACTTTGACAACTACGAATACCTAGGTGTCTGGCTAGACTGTAAACTCTCCTTCCAGACTCATATTAAGCATCTCCGATCCAAAATTAAATCTAGAATCGGCTTCTTACTTCGCAACAAAGCATCCTTCACTCACGCTGCCAAACATACGTAAAACTGACTTTCTTACCAATCCTCAACTTCGGCGATGTCAATTATAAAATAGCCTCCAACACTCTACTCAGCAAACTGGATGTAGTCTATCACAGTGCAATCCGTTTTGTCACCAAAGCCCCATATACCACCCATCACTGCTACCTGCATGCTCTTGTCGGCTGGCCCTCGCTACATATTAGTCACCAGACCCACTGGTGACTAAAGCTCCGCCTTATCTCAGCTCACTGGTCACCATAACAACACCCACCCGTAGCATTCGCTCCAGCAGGTATATCTCACTGTTCATCCCCAAAGCCAACACCTGCTTTGGATGCCTTTCCTTCCAGTTTTCTGCTGCCAATGACTGGAACAAATTGCAAAAATCGCTGATTGGAGACTTATATCTACCTCACTAACTTTAAGCATCAGCTTTCTGACCAACTTACCGATCGCTGCAGCTGTACACATCCCATCTGTAAATAGCCCATCCAACTACCTACCTCATCCCCATATTGTTTTTATTTACTTTTTTTGCTCTTTTGCACACCAGTATTTCTTCTTGCACATCATCATCTGCTCATATATCACTCCAGTGTTAATTTGCTCAATTTTAATTACTTCGCTACTATAGGCCTATTTATTGCTTTTACCTCCTTTCTCCATTTGCACACACTGTATATAGATTTTTCTATTGTGTTATTAACTGTACTTTTGTTCATCCCATGTGTAACTCTGTGTTGTTGTTGTTGTTTTTGTCGCACTGCTCTGCTTTATCTTGGCTAGGTCGCAGTTGTAAATGAGAACTTGTTCTCAACTGGCCTACCTGGTTAAATAAAGGTGAAATTACATTTTTAAAAATAAGATGTTAAAACCTTTCAGCTCCAATTGAACTCTGACATTTCTAGACATCATATTTCTACTCTCTCCATCACTGCAGTTGTTCTCAGGAGACAGGTCAGTGTCTGTATGGAGAACATATGTCTGAAGGTGGAGTCAAGGTTCTACTTCATTGCCCTATAGCACTACACCTACGAGGCAGAGGACATCAAGTTTGGACCTCTGAGTCACCTTTGACCTTGACGTAACTTTCTTCTAAGGCTTTTGGGGTCATGGAAGTTCCCTAACTCATCTTGTGCCTTACACAACTCAGCACACACTGTATGTATCCCTCCACCTTCCTCAGTGGGAGGAGGTGTTGATAACCGTGATTACATCCCAGTGTGATCTCAACGAACAGCCGCTGTGCTAACAACATGCCTGATGACGACAACTAGATGATATTCCTCCACCCTGGATCACAGTAAAGACACACCTTTTCTCTCTGTCTGTGTACTGTATGTTTGTTGCATGTAAGAGAGTGAGTAATGGGTCTGTATATGCAAGTGTGTAGTGTAGGATAAACATGATGTGTACATGAGTCTACTCTGAGTCTGTATACACCCTGTATTACAGGCCTGTGTTTTGTGTTACACTTGTGTGTGATTTAGTGCAGTGTTTTGTGACCTTCTCTCTCTCTCGTCTCCTCATACCAGAGTTTCTAGACAGGGATGGAATACAGTGTTTGTCTGAGCCTGCCCCTCTACTCTGCACTCAGTGATGTCCAGTCCTCATATACACCCATTGACTCGGTTAGTTCCCACACACTATTAAACACCTAGACACAACTAAGACTTTTGCATAAATAATGCATTGTTGTCACTTCCATAACAATTCGAGCTACAGGGATTTGAATTTAGCCCTTCCACTCCATACTAAATCTAATTCCATCTCCAGTATTTTTCTGTCCTCTCTATAGATTTTGCTGTAGCCCCACTGAAAGAACCTGGAAATCTTTACTAGTTCTGAGGGAGGTGATGTGGCCACCAACAGTGCCTGGGACACGTTCCAGCATTACCGCTGTCAGACATATTCTGCAACCTCGCCTCAGACAGTATGACTATCAGCTGAAGTTCACTCTTGGGAGGGATAATGTGGTGGAAGACCTTCTCTCATGCTCCTACTCCGACCGTCCTGCCAGACGACAACGAAACAGAGCTCATTCAAATGCACTACTCTCCCCTTCAGTCAGCCGTCTCACTGGAGGAGCTGAAGCAAGCATCGGAACAGGATCCCACACGGTCTACCCTGCACACCTACATATGCACTGGATGGCCAGCATGTGTGCCGGGAGAGTTGGTGACTTTCACCAGGGTGAAGCACAAACATTCTTGCTGGGAAGAAGTCTGTGTCTCTTGAGGGTTTTGCACTGTGGTCCCGAGTGGTCTGCTTGAACATGTTCTATCAATGGCCACGAGGGTCACTTTGGCATAGTGAAGGTCAAGCAGCGATGTCGAGACCTTTTGTGGTGGTCAGGCACCGACCACGACATTGAAGCCCTGGTCAGAGATTGTGCTGCATGCCTCCTCTGTGGGAAAACAGGAACCCCCCTGCAGCCTCTCGCATGGCCGTCCTGCCCCTGGAAGCACATCCAGCTGGACATCTGTGGCGAGATCCATGGGCACGCAGTCCCTCGCCATTAGTGCTTCCTGGTGGTGGCATATGACCTCCACTCTAAGTGGCCAGAAGTGCTAGACAGCCTGTTCACAAGGTGGGGCCTAACCCTCACCACAGACAATGGGGCCCAGCTAACCTCTGATGAGTTCTCCTCCTATCTCAGCGACAAGGGAATCAAACACATCCTCGCGGCCTACTACAACCCAGAAGCTGGTCCAGGGGTGCACGTTCCAAACCGCTTTGAACCAAACGCCAATGCACTACAGAGAAAGCAAACACACAAAAACACATGTCTCCCCGGAATCTCTCATGCTAGGTTGTGAGATGGTACTGCCACTGGACAGACTCAGAACACAGAGAGTAGCAGAACCGGTGACTATGCGCACCTATGAAAAGCAGGCAGTGACCAGGCACCAAAGAACAATGAAACAGCATTTCGACAAGGCGCACAGGGTGAAGAAGCCAATCATCCAAGTGTCAGACTGCGTCTGAGCCCGATGACCTCAGCGATGCAACAAAATGGCCTCATTCTGGTCGGACCCCTTGCAGGTCAACTGGGGCACGCCACCTCATGCTGAGCAATTGATCACGCTGGCACGCCAGCCACCTCAGAAAAGTACCGGCCCCTCAAAGAACACAAATGCCCACAAAGCTGACTTACAGGCCAGAGACGCCACCTGATGGATCTCCTCCACTACATCCACCCGAGCCCCAGCCTCCGTGGGCTCCCCAAGGGCCAGAGCCCCAAGCGGGGTTGCTGAAGAACGGCCTATGAGGGCACGAACTCGACCTGCTCATCTGGGGGACTACTTAACCTCCGTTCATTCTTAGGCTCCGTTCGGCATCTTAGTCAACCTCCAGGTTCATGGACTGAACTGACTAGTTCGCAGAGTCGTTATTTACCTCTTACATTTAAGGGTTAATGTTACTTTGGGGTCTAGCAAAATTAAGGCAGTTTATACATTACAATACATTCACAGATTTCACTACACACTGTGTGCCCTCAGGCCCCTACTCCACCACTACCACATATCTAGAGTACAAAATCCATATGTACATGTGTGTATAGTGCATATGTTATCTGTGCCTATGTGGATTGGTACAGTTCACCTCATGTATACATGTGTCTGTGCCTATGTTTGTGTTGCTCCACAGTCCCCGATGTTCCATAAGGTGTATTTGTATCTGTTTTTTAATCTAATTTTACTGCTTGAATCAGTTACTTGATGTGGAATACAGTTCCATGTAGTGCTGTGCGCCTCCCATTGGGGATTGTGAAGAGACCTCTTGGCACGTCTTGTGGGGTATGCATGGGTGTCAACATGTCAATACCTCTCATAAATACAAGTAGTGACGAAGTCAATCTCTCCTCCACTTTGAGCCAGGAGAGACTGACATGCATATTTATTAATGTTAGCTCTCTGTGTACATCCAAGGGCCAGCCGTACTGCCCTGTTCTGAGCCAATTGCAATTTTTCTGAGTCCCTTTTACTGGCATCTGACCACACGACTGAACAGTAGTCCATGCGTGACAAAACTAGGGTCTGTAGGACCTGCCTTGTTGACAGTGTTGTTAAGAAGGTAGAGCAGCACTTTATTATGGACAGACTTCTCCCCATCTTAGCTACTGTTGTATCAATATGTTTTGACCATGACAATTTACAATACAGGGTTACTCCAAGCAGTTTAGTCACTTCAACTGGCTAAATTTCCACATTATTTATTACAAGATTTCGTTTAGGTTTAGTGAATGATTTGTCCCAAATACAATGCTTTTCATTTATAAACATTTAGGACAAACTTATTCCTTGCCACCCACTCAAACTAACTGCAGGTCTTTGTTAAGTGTTGCAGTCATTTCACTCGCTTTAGTAGCTGACGTGTATAGCGTTGAGTCATCTGTATACATACAGGAGATATATTGGCTTTACTCTGGCATTATTAATATAGAAAAAATTAAGAGACTTTACAGCTGCCCTGAACACCGTCTGTATTCTATTAGATAGGTAAATCTTTATCCACAATATAGCAGGGGGTGTAAAGCCATAACACATACGTTTTTCCAGCAGCAGACTATGATCGATAATGTCAAAAGCAGCACTGAAGTCTAACAAAACAGCCCCCATAATCTTTTTATCATGAATTTCAGTCATTTGTGTAAGTGCTGTCCTTGTTGAATGTTCTTCCCTATAAGCGTACTGAAAGTTTGTTGTCAATTTGTTTACTGTAAAATGGCATTGTATCTGGTCAAACACAACGTTTCCCAAAAGGTTACTGAGGGTTGGTAACAGGCTGATTGGTCGGTTATTTGAACCAGTAAAGGGGCTTTACTATTCTTGGGTAGCGGAACTACTTTTGCTTCCCTCCAGGTCTGAGGGCACACACTTTCTAGTAGGCATAAATTGAAAATATGGCAAATAGAAGTGATAAATATCCTCTGCTATTATCCTCAGTCATTTTCCATCCAAGTTGTCAGACCACGGTGTTTGCCATTGATGATAGACAACAATCATTGTTTCACATCTTCCACACTCACTTTAAGGAATTCAAAATCACAATGCTTGTCTTTCATCATTTGGTCAGATATACTTGGAAGTGTACTGTCAGAATTTGTTGCTGGAATGTCATGCTTAAATTTGCTGATCTTGCCAATGAAAAGATCATTAAAGTAATTGACAATATATATTGAGTTTACCTTTGTTCACAAAATGTTCTTTAAGATGCTCCAGCGCTTTTTACTATCATTATTTATGTAATTTATGTTTGTAACAGTGTAGTTTCTTCTTCTTTTATTCAGTTTAGTCACATGATTTCTCAGTTTGTAGTATGTTTGCCAATCGGTTGTGCAGCCAGACTTATTTGCCATTCTTTTTGCCTCATCCCTCGCAACCATACAATTTTTACATTCCTAATCAATCCACTGGGATTGAACAGTTTTTACAGTCATTTTCTTAATGGGTGCATGCTTATTAGTAACTGGCATAACCAATTTTATAAATGTGTCAAGTGCAGTGTCTGTTTGCTCAGTCACTACAAACTGAGGACCAACAAATATTCTTTACATCAATAACCATAGGAATCACTACAACACTTTTTGTATGACCTCTTATACACTATATTAGGCCCAGCCTTTGGAACTTTGGTTTTCCTAGTATCTGGATTTCTGTAGCATTAGTAAAGATGTGATCGATACATTGTGATGATTTCATTCCTGTGCTGTTTGTAACTGCCCTGGTAGGTCGACTGATAACCTGAAGCAGGTTGCAGGGACTGGTTACAGTTTGAAGCTTTTTTGTGAGTATGCAGCTTGATGAAAGCCAGTCGATATTAAATCACCTAGAAAATATACCTCTCTCTTGATATCACATACCTTATCAATCATTTCACACATATTATCCAGATACTGACAGTTAGCACTTGGTCTATTCAGCTCCCCCCAAGAATGGGCTTCAGGTGAGGCAGATGAACCTGTAGCCATATTACTTCAACAGTATTAAACATGAGATCCTCTCTAATCTTTACTTGAATGTGGTTCTGAATATTAACAGCAACACCTCCACCTGACACGTTGGTATGAATGATTTGGGAGACAGGCGCAAGAATGCGTAATAGGGTTTTTATTTACACCCAAATTACGGCGTGCAGTGTAAAGGCACGGGGATGAAGACCAAACAAGCACTTTACAAAACACAGGGTTGAAACCCAAACAAAAAAGAGAGGAGTACCTAAAATAAATCCGTAATCATCTACGCAATCCACAATGGCACAAAAGCCCAAAAAACACAGCACAGGTACTCACACGCACCAACGGACATTGTAACAATAATCGATAGGACACTGGAGAACAAAGAACACACTTATACAATTACTAATCACTTGGAATAGGGGCCAGGTGTGTGTAATGAAAGTTCCGGAGGGATCCGTGAAACCACCATTGGCATTTCTATATTTTCGAAAAATGTTTTAACCTTGTATTGCTACTACTGTATCATTAAAGTTATTATCTAAGTGAGTTTCAGAGGTGTCAGAATATGAATGATATCTGTTACTAGCAAATTATTGATTTCATGAAGCTTGTTTCTTAAGAAAGATATGGTAATGTGGGCTATTTTGAGCACTTTCTTCTGGGATGCTTACTTATTTTCATTGCTTTACTGGAAAGCTTAGCTGGAGTAGATATGTGATTTACTGTATGTTAGTGCAGGGCAAGCTGCACACAGTGGACTTCCTCCTAGGGCACACCGCCTCAGTGCTAACAGTGTAAATCTGGTTCATAGGCACATGATTACTGCATACTATAGCTGTAGGATCAGCAATGGCATTCCAGGCAGTGAGGGGGACATAAATTAGGTTACTTACATTGTACATTTTCTGAAGCATTATGAGAACTCTGCATCATAATGGTAGGGATAAGCTGAGCTGGGCTTGGGTCATTGATAAGTCATTGTCTCAACGCAGCCTTATTATGCTGCGAAAGGATCCACGAACCAAAATTATTTTTGTGGATCCCATCCTCCTCACAAAATATGTTTTGTTTCCAAAAGGTATCGAAATTGTCAACAAAAGTTGCACCCATTGAGCTATAGTAATCACATAGCCAGTTGTGAAGAGAAAGAATCCTGATAAAGTGTCCAATGCCACGATTCATAGAGGGCCCAGGGCCAAATATGATTGGTCTTTTGTTAGTGTCTAGCAGAGAGTCAATCAGCTCTTTAAAATCCAGTTTCAACTGTTCAGACCTACCCTTCACAATGTCATTAAAACTCACATGGACTATGATAGAACCGATGTCCATGACCTGTCGTAGTACATGTGGGAGCAGCTTAGTAATGTAATTTACTCAAGCTCCGGCATAGGACAATGTTTTTGCACCAGGAACAGTCAAAATTCCTACCATGGAGCTGCCTAAAATCACAGCTGGGAACCCTTTATTGATGGGCGAGAGGTAGGATGACTTAAGCCTGTTGCCCCTGTTGCCTGGTGCAGGCCTCCGACAGATGGAGAAGCCCCGATTAGTCCAGAGCAGGGAAGGAAGGTTGCAGACGTCAACTTCTAAATCGTAGTAGTAGGCACTGCGGCCGCTGACACAGGCACCCCCAGCGACGAAGGTGCAGGAAAATCAGGCTCCAGGACGGCGAAACTGTTCGTTGTTTGTATCTGCTCCGGGCCTCTCGTTGGGAATGTAGACTGCTTTGCGGGAGGCTGCTGTCTCCGGCTTATGACCATTGTTGATTGCCTTGCTCCACTTGCTGTGCTCCTTCTACTCTGCTATCAGCTGGGGGAGATCCAGGCAACACCGACCAGTCGGATAACGACAAACAACAAGGCGAAGATGCATCCAACAAGTGTGAACGCCGTCCAGCCACCGGAGTAGAAAATGTAAACATTCTACTCTGCGTTTTCCACAGTTTCTTACGTAGGCCGGCGCCTGCGTGATATATTCAGCTCTAAGTTGAAACTTTTACTTACTAAATCACACTCTGACCAGACATCAGTACACACACAGTCAGAGTAGAGAGGAAGTGACAGGAGTTGAGTTGAGAATAATTGCGACAAAGGTCATGTCATTGTTTTTAGGTGGAATCTTATGTCAAATGATACGTTTGTTATCCGTTTGCACGTATAACTTTGCTCAAATTGTGCTCTTTCCACAGATGGCTCTGGCTTGCTGATAACATCTGAACTGATCAGACTCCTTATGTGATTCGACTCCTATATTACTGCCTGTACTCAATAAAATTTCCAATGGTAAATTGAAATAATTTGAGACTGTCATTTGATAGGCAATTGTGGTTCCCAATCAGACAGTTACTATAAAACAAATCTGCTGTCCTCAGTTAAATGTTTGGTGAATGCATAGCGTTGCTTTGTCCTCAGTCCTCCTTTGAATGCTGTGTGTACCATGATAACACGTGGACCTGAGTTTAGCTGGTTAATTATATAATTTCAGTTTAAATTCTATTAGGCACTCGTTATGTACTGTAGTACATAAGTATTTAGCTCTCCCCTTCTTGTCACCATATCATTTTTAAAAATCCCCCATGTGCTGCATGTATGCCCTTGGGATTAATACAGTAAATATCCTAAATATTGGTTACTGCTTTCATCTGTCACGACTTTTACCGAAGGTAACTCCTCTCCCTGTTCGGGGCGGCACTCGGCGTCGCCGGTTTACTAGCCGCCACCGATTCCTTTTTCCTTGTCTGGCTGGTTGTTTTGTCTGTGTTCCTTTTCACACCTGGTTTCATTTGCGTTCATTTCTGTGTGTATATAGGGCACCTGTTGCCTGCCTTATTTCGTGCGGGATTAAGCTTGTGTGTATTTGCGCTCAATTATCTTTGATGTTTATTGTTTTCACAATTACGCACATGTATGTAAGTGCCGTAACTCAGTTTGTTTCTCCGTGCGTTTTGCACGAGTTTCTTTATTGTTTTCACTATTAAGGCACGTGTATGTAAGTGTCGGAACTGTGGTTGTTCCTCCTGTGTTGGCACGAGTTTCTGATTCTTCGAGAGCAAAGTTTGTGGATTTTCGTCTGTGCCATGTTTGTGTTGGTGGACTAAATACACTGCTCAAAAAAATAAAGGAAACACTAAAACAACACATCCTAGATCTGAATGAATGAAATATTTTTATTAAATACTTTTTTCTTTACATAGTTGAATGTACTGACAACAAAATCACACAAAAATGATCAATGGAAATCAAATTTATCAACCCATGGAGGTCTGGATTTGGAGTCACACTCAAAATTAAAGTGGAAAACCACAATACAGGCTGAACCAACTTTGATGTAATGTCCATAAAACAAGTAAAAATGAGGCTCAGTAGTGTGTGTGGCCTCCACGTGCCTGTATGACCTCCCTACAATGCCTGGGCATGCTCCTGATGAGGTGGCGGATGGTCTCCTGAGGGATCTCCTCCCAGATCTGGACTAAAGCATCCGCCAAGTCCTGGACAGTCTGTGGTGCAACACATGATGTCCCAGATGTGCTCAATTGGATTCAGGTCTGGGGAACGGGCGGGCCAGTCCATAGCATCAATGCCTTCCTCTTGCAGGAACTGCTGACACACTCCAGCCACATAAGGTCTAGCATAGTCTTGCATTAGGAGGAACCCAGGGCCAACCGCACCAGCATATGGTCTCACAAGGGGTCTGGGGATCTCATCTCGGTACCTAATGGCAGTCAGGCTACCTCTGGCGAGCACACAAAGAAATGCCACCCCACACCATGACTGACCCACCGCCAAACCGGTCATGCTGGAGGATATTGCAGGCAGCAGAATGTTCTCATTTACATTTACATTTAAGTCATTTAGCAGACGCTCTTATCCAGAGCGACTTACAAATTGGTGCATTCACCTTATGACATCCAGTGGAACAGTCACTTTACAATAGTGCATCTAAATCTTAAAGGGGGGGGGGGGGGGGGGTGAGAAGGATTACTTATCCTATCCTGGGTATTCCTTAAAGAGGTGGGGTTTCAGGTGTCTCCGGAAGGTGGTGATTGACTCCGCTGTCCTGGCGTCGTGAGGGAGTTTGTTCCACCATTGGGGGGGCCAGAGCAGCGAACAGTTTTGACTGGGCTGAGCGGGAACTGTACTTCCTCAGTGGTAGGGAGGCGAGCAGGCCAGAGGTGGATGAACGCAGTTCCCTTGTTTGGGTGTAGGGCCTGATCAGAGCCTGGAGGTACGGCGTCTCCACGGCGTCTCCAGACTGTCACGTCTGTCACATGTGCTCAGTGTGAACCTGCTTTCATCTGTGAAGAGCACAGGGTGCCCGTGGCGAATTTGCCAGTCTTGGTGTTTTCTGGCAAATGCCAAACGTCCTGCACGGTGTTGGGCTGTAAGTACAATCCCCACCTGTGGATTTCGGGCTCTCATACCACCCTCATGGAGTCTATTTCTGACCGTTTGAGCAGACACATGCACATTTGTGGCCTGCTGGAGGTCATTTTCCAGGGCTCTGGCAGTGCTCCTCCTGCTCCTCCTTGCACAAAGGCAGAGGTACCGGTCCTGCTGCTGGGTTGTTGCCCTCCTACAGCCTCCTCCACATCTCCTGATGTACTGGCCTGTCTCCTGGTAGCGCCTCCATGCCCTGGACACTATGCTGACAGACACAGCAAACCTTCTTGCCACAGCTCGCATTGATGTTCCATCCTGGATGAGCTGCACTACCTGAGCCACTTGTGTGGGTTGTAAACTCCGTCTCATGCTACCACTAGAGTGAAAGCACCGCCAGCATTCAAAAGTGACCAAAACATCAGCCAGGAGGCATAGGAACTGAGAAGTGGTCTGTGGTCACCACCTGCAGAACCACTCCTTTATTGGGGGTGTCTTGCTAATTGCCTATAATTTCCACCTGTTGTCTATTCCATTTGCACAACAGCATGTGACATTTATTGTCAATCAGTGTTGCTTCCTAAGTGGACAGTTTGATTTCACAGAAGTGTGATTGACTTGGAGTTACATTGTGTTGTTTAAGTGTTCCCTTTATTTTTGGAGCAGTGTATATTAACCACGCTTCTCAAAAATCCCTGCTCTCCTGCGCCTGACTCTTACACCTCTCACCGAGACACACCTTATTACATCATCTCAATTCCTACACTTTCTCTGAACTACCCTCCTGGTCCTTCTTCTCTTTCAATGGTATCATCATTATGCCTATTATGTGTGTACCCACATGTTATTCCCAGCAATGGAATCATTATATTTAGCTATGTTAAATGATGTCCAGGACCTAGTGTGACCTAGTGATGAATGAACCTGTTAGATAACATCCACATTATGTCCATAATCCAATTATTCTTTGATACATTAACATTTACATTTACATTTAAGTCATTTAGCAGACGCTCATATCAAGCAAACACCTACCAGACACTTTGTGGAAAAGTGAGGAGAAACTATTATATAGTGATGGACTATGGTGTTACTTAGCTAGAGCAGACTGTCTGCTTTTCGTCTTACAGACAAACGTTAGTGGCTAACAAGTAATTAGTTAGCTAGCTAACTTTAGCAAGTAGATTCCACTCAACTAAAAGTATAGTATAGCTTTAGAATTTATTTCCCAATTGCTCTGCTTATGTATCATGTTGAAGATGGGTTTCCCAAGTCAGTCAGTGCTACCTGTTCAAGCTGGCTATCAAGCTAAACAGATGGCTCTGAAGCTCATCTGTTTGAAGTCATGCACCCAAGAAGACTGCTGCCCCCACCAGCCTGAAATCCAATCGAAAGAAAAAAGACATTGAAACCCAAAGGTGCCAAGACCTGAGAGAGAGCAACTTGAGAAATTGAGAGTGAAAACTTAACAGACATGCCTATTGTTGGTAGACAATTTTATGCTTTCCAATACATTTTTCACGTTTGAACAACATTTCTTTGCTTACGGTTCTGTATTTTTTTATTCCAAAATGTTTATTTTTGGTCTGCGGCAATGATGTTCTGCTCACTCAAAGTCGCACTTGCAAGCTCTCAAGTTTGGCCTATGTGTCACGTTCTGACCTTTATTTCCTTTGTTTTGTCATTATTTAGTATGGTCAGGGCGTGAGTTGGGGTGGGCAGTCTATGTCTGTTTTTCTATGATTTGGGGATTTCTATGTTTCGGCCTAGTATGGTTCTCAATCAGAGGCATGTGTCATTATTTGTCTCTGATTGAGAATCATACTTCGGTAGCCTGGGTTGCACTGTTTGTTGGTGGGTGATTGTCTATGTTAGTTGCTTGTGTCAGCACAGTCCTTATGATAGCTTCCTTGTCTTTATTTGTTTATTGTTTTTGTGTTCAGTTCTTTCTTTAATTAAACATTCATCATGAACACATACCATGCCACATTTTGGTCCTCTGATCCTTCTCGCCTCTCCTCTTCAGATGAAGAGGAAGATCGTGACACTGTGCGCTTGTGGAACCCATCCTCTCGGTCTTGGCCAAATATCTGTGCTTTCAACTGGTCTATGCACTTGCAGCACTCATCTTCTGCTCTCTTGACTCAGTGTTTACTTGCTCAATGATGTTCCATCTTGCTCAACAACATCATTTCGCACGCGCTCGATTTTAGAGATCAATTTGACTCCATACTCCTTTGTTTGTTTTTGACGTTGAGGGAGAGGTTATTTACCTGGCACCACTCCACCAGGACTCTAACCTCCTCCCTAGAGGCTGTCTCATTGTTGTTGGTAATCGGGCCAACTTGATGATTGAGTTGGAGTCATGCGTAGCCACAGGGCTGAGCACACAACCCTGTTAGGTTATCTCATAGTATTATAAGACTATGACACACTCCAGGGCCGACGTTTTTTCAAAATGCAATCGGATAGGATTACAAGCATAGAAATACAATTAATAGAACGGGCATATCACTGACTTGAATGTCTGTTCTATTCATTATATTTCTATGCATTTAATCCTATCTGATTGTGGAAATCCGATCAGATAGCTTTTGAAAAACTGGGCCCAGGGGGTGAAGACTGCAAGTTAGTCACAGAGAGAGAGATAGAAAAGAGAGTTTACCTCCTAGTAGCTCTGGACTGGTAGTAATAATATGGGATTGAGAGAGAGAGAGAGAGAGAGAGAGAGAGAGAGAGAGAGAGAGAGAGAGAGAGAGAGAGAGAGAGAGAGAGAGAGAGAGAGAGAGAGAGAGAGAGAGAGAGAGAGAGAGAGAGAGAAACAGAGAGAGTAAGTGAGGGAGACAGAGAGTAAGTGAGTAAGAGAGAGAGAAGTGAGAGAGCGAGAGAGTAGGTGAAAGAGTAAGTGAGAGAGGTTATGGGTCTGTGGCAGTAGAGAGAGGTTATGTTACTGTACCTCATAGTAACTCTGGACTGCGTTGATGAAAGCTTCGTCAGCCACTATCTGGGTGTCTCCGTTGAGGAAGGCCTTGAAGCGGTCGTTGGTCTGCCGGAGCTGCTGCTCTGTGATCTGGGGAGGCAGAGAACACATTGAGGACACTTCAATAACACAGCCATATAACACAGAGGACATCTCAATGACAGTGATATAACACATATGACAACTCAATGACAGCCACATAACACAGAGGACATCTTAATGACAGTGATATAACACAGAGGACATCTCAATGACAGTGATATAACACAAAGGACATCTCAATGACAGTGATATAACACAGAGGACATCTTAATGACAGTGATATAACACAAAGGACATCTCAATGACAGTGATATAACACAGAGGACATCTCAATGACAGTGATATAACACAGAGGACATCTTAATGACAGTGATGTAACACAAAGGACATCTCAATGACAGTGATATAACACAAAGGACATCTCAATGACAGTGATATAACACAAAGGACATCTCAATGACAGTGATATAACACAAAGGACATCTCAATGACAGTGATATAACACAGAGGACATCTCAATGACAGCGATATAACACAAAGGTCATCTCAATGACAGTGATATAACACAGAGGACATGTCAATTACAGTGATATAACACAGCCATGGGTAGGGATAGATACTCATTAGTCACAGAAGGGATATGCATGGGTTATAGCTATGAAAGACAGTTGACTTACATTAGTCAAGGTACACTCCCCTATGAACAATTTAAACATTTTTTATTTCACCTTTATTTAACCAGGTAGGCCAGTTGAGAACAAGTTCTCATTTACAACTGCAACCTGGCCAAGACAAAGCAAAGGAGTGCGAAACAAACAACAACACAGAGTTACACATGGAATACACAAACGTACAGTCAATAACACAATAGAAAAATATATATACAGTGTGTGCAAATGAGGTAAGATAAAGGAGGTAGATAGGCAATAGATAGGCCGTAGTGGCAAAGTAATTACAATTTAGCAATTAAACACTGGAGTGATACATGTGCAGAAGGTGAATGTGCAAGTAGAGATACTGGTGTGCAAAGGAGAAAATAAAAAAATTAAAATATGGGGATGAGGTAGTTGGATGGGCTGTTTACAAATGGGCTATGTACAGGTGCAATGGTCTGTGAGCTGCTATGAAAACTGATGTGTAAGAGATATGAGTCTCCATCTTCAGTGATTTTGCAATCATTCCAGTCATTGGCAGCAGAGAACTGGAAGGAAAGGTGGCAAAGGAGGAATAGGCGTTGGGGGTGACCAGTGAAATATACCTGCTGGGGTCTGTGCCACGGGTGGGTGCTGCTGTGGTGACCAGTGAGCTGAGATATGGCGGTGCTTTACCAAGCAAAGACTTATAGATGACCTGGAGCCAGTGGGATTGGCGCGTATGACGCGAGGGCCAGCCAACGAGAGCATTCAGGTTGCAGTGCTGGGTAGTATATGGGGTTTTGGTGACAAAACAGATGGCACTGTGATAGACTGCATCCAATTTGCTGAGTAGAGTGTTGGAGGCTATTTTGTAAATGACATCGCCGAAGTCAAGGATCGGTAAAATGGTCAGATTACAAGGGTATGTTTGGCAGCATGAGTGAAGGATGCTTTGTTTTGCAAAATAGGAAGCTGATTCTAGATTTTAATTTTGGATTGTAGATGCTTAATGTGAGTCTGGAAGGAGAGTTTACTGTCTAAACAGACACCTAGGTATTTGTAATTGTCCATATATTCTAAGTCAGAAGCGTCCAGAGTAGTGATGCTGGATGGGCGGGCAGGCAGGTGCAGGCAGCGATCGGTTGAAGAGCATGCATTTAGTTTTACTTGCAGAGCAGTTGGAGGCCGCGGAAGGAGCTCATCTGGAAGTTTGTTAACAGTGTCAAAAGAAGGGCCAGAAAATTACAGAATGGTGTCCTCTGTGTAAAGGTGAATCAGAGAATCACCAGCAGCAAGAGCAACATCATTGATGTATACAGAGAAAAGAGTCGGCCCGAGAAATGAACCCTGTGGCACCCCCATAGAGACTGCCAGAGGTCCGGACAACAGGCGCTCCGATTTGAAGAGGCAGTCATTTGAGAAACCAAGGCTGATGAGTTTGTGTGAGATTGAGGGCATCTAGCATAGATTATAGAACGGCCGGAGTGTTAAGCACGAGCTCTGAAGATAAATGGGGGGCAATCAATTCACTAGTAGAACACAGGGCACAGACCTGGATAGCATGACAGGTAGATTGCAACTCTGCAGTAGACTCTGCAGTAGATTGCAACTCCAGCCCATTCGGCAGCTCTATCTTGTTGTAAAATTTTATAGTTGGAGATGGAAATGTCAGGGTTTTTGGTGGCCTTCCTAAACCAGGATTCAGACATGGCTAGGACATCCGGGTTGGCAGAGTGTGCTAAAGCAGTGAGTAAAACAAACTTAGGGAGGAGGCTTCTAATGTTAACATGCATGAAACCAAGGCTTTTACAGTTACAGAGGTCAACAAATGAGAGCGCCTGGGGAATGGAAGTGGAGCTAGGTGCTGCAGGGCCTTGATGAACCTCTAACTGAGGAAGAGTAAGATAAGGGTACGGCTAAAGGCTATAAGAACTGGTTGTCTAGTGCGTTCGGAACGGGGGGTAAAGGGAGCAGGTTTCTGGGCGCGGAGGAATAGATTCAAGGCATAATGTACAGACAAGGGAATGGTTGGATGTGAATACAGTGGAGGTAAATCTAGGCATTGAGTGACAATGAGAGAGGTTTTGTCTCTAGAGACATCATTTAGACCAGGTGAGGTCACCGCATGTGTGGGAGGTGAAACAAAAGGGCTAGCTAAGGCATATTGAGCAGGGCTGGAGGCTCTACTGTGAAATAAGACAATAATCACTAACCAAAACAGCAATGGACAAGACATATTGACATTAGGGAGAGGCATGCATAGCCAAGTGATCATAGGGACAAGTGGGAAGCTTGGCGAGCTGGAGACACGGCGATTCAGAGAGATAGCGGGCTGGGGCTAGCAGAAGGGCTTAGGGGGACGTCATGACGGAAGAAGTCTGTTGTAGCTCCCTCATACGGTTACGTCGGTAGACCAGTCATGTTGGATCCATGTGGGCAGTAGAAGGCTTCAGTCCAATTGGTAAAATAGGTATTGTAGCCCTGAAAATTCACTGATGGTCAGCTAGCGGGCTGTGGATGGGCCTTCAGGGGACGCCGCGACGGAGGAGCCTGAGAAATTGCTTTTTATTTGCAATTCTGCCTAGAAGACCAGCATCCCGGAGTCGCCTCTTCACTGTTGACGCTGCCAGTTGAGGACTTGTGAGGTGTCTGTTTCTCAAACTAGACACTGTAATGTACTTGTCCTCTTGCTTAGTTGTGCATCGGGACCTCCCACTTTTTCTATTCTAGTTAGAGACAGTTTACGTTGTTCTGTGAAGGGCATAGTACACAGCGTTGTACGAGATCTTCAGTTTCTTGGCAATTTCTCGCAAGGAATAGCCTTAATTTCTCAGAACAAGAATAGACTGACGAGTTTCAGAAGAAAGTCTTGGTTTCTAGCCATTTTGAGCCTGCAATAGAACCCACAAATGCTGATGCTCCAGATACTCAACTAGTCTAAGGAAGGCCAGTTTTATTGCCTCTTTAATCAGAGTGACAGTGTTCAGCTGTGCTAACATAATTGCAAGAGGGGTTTTCTAATGATCAACTAGCCTTTCAAAATGAGAAACTTGGATTAGCTAACACAACGTACCATTGGAACACAGGAGTGATGGTTGTTGATAATGGGCCTCTGTACGCCTATGTAGATATTCCATAAAAAACCTGCTGTTTCCAGCTATAATAGTAATCTACAACATTAACATTGTCTACACTGTATATATGATCAATTTGATGTCATTTTAATGGGCAAAAAAATGTGATTTTCTTTCAAAAACAAGGACATTTTTAAGTGACCCCAAACTTTTGAACGGCAGTGCAAAAATACCCTAAAATAAAAGTTGACATTCTGTATTGTTGCCACATATGAAATATTTGATCTGAAATACAAAATGCTGGAGTATAGAGTCAAATTTACAAATGTTTTCTTCACTGTCCAAATAAATATGGAGGGGAGTGTAGTTCCCTGTTTTGAGAAGATAACTGTTTGGGGTGTTTTATAGCTCTTGATTTGATTGCTTCTGACAAGGTAGGAAAGTTTGTAGTGCTGAGCATAAGAAAACAATCTGCATATAATCTGTACATTTCTAATGATAGTCTTAGCCTATCTGAAAACTGTATCTGAAATATATCTGAAATATGTTATATTGCACCTTCTGTCTTTGCTAGGATTTGTGCAGACTTCTGGCGCCGACAGAGATGGCTGCCTCGCTTCGCTTTCCTAGGAAACTATGCAGTATTTAGATTTTTTTTATGGATTATTTCTTACATTGTTACCCCAGAAAATCTTAAGTTTTATTACATACAGCCGGGAGGAACTATTGGATATAAGAACAACGCCAACTCACTAACATAACGACCAGGAATATGACTTTCCCGAAGCGGATCCTCTGTTTGGTCCACCACCCAGGACAATAGATCGGATCCTAGCCGGCGACCCAAAACAACAGAGCCGCAGAAGGGGCAGACAGAGCGGTCTTCTGCTCAGGCTCCATAGGCGGGCACATCGCCCACCACTCCCGAGTATACTACTTGCCAATGTCCAGTCTCTTCACAACAAGGTAGACGAAATCCGAGCAAGGGCTCCCTTCCAGAGAGACATCAGAGATTGTAACGTTCTTTGTTTCACAGAAACATGGCTCACTTGGGGATGTGTTATCAGAGTCGGTACAGCCACCTGGTTTCTTCACGCATCCCGCCGACAGAAACAAACATCTCTCTGGTAAGAAGAAGGGCAGGGGTGTATGCCTTATGAATAACGAGACGTGGTGTGATTATAAAAACATAGAGGAACTCAAGTCCTTTTGTTCACCTGACCTAAAATTCCTTAAAATCAAATGCCGAACGCATTATCTACCTACCAAGAGAGTTCTCTTCGATTATAATTACAGTCGTGTATATCCCCCCCAAGCAGACACATCGGCGGCCCTGAAAGAACTACATGTATATTGGAATCTACATAAACTAGAAACCACAAATCCTAAGGCTGCATTTATTGCAGCTGGGGATTTTAACAAGGCTAATCTGAAAACAAGGCTTCCTAAATTGTATCAGCATATCGAATAGGCGACCCAGGTTGGCAAAACCCTGGATCATTGTTATTATAACTTTCGCAAGGCATAAAAAGCGATCCCCCGCCCTCCTTTTGGAAAATCTGACCACGACTCCATTTTGTTGCTCCCACCCTATAGACAGAAACTTAAACAGGAAACACCTATGCTCAGATCTGTTCAATGCTGTTCCGTCCATTCGGATTCCACGCTTCAAGATTGCTTCGATCACGTGGACTGGGATATGTTCCGCATAGCGTCGGACAATAGCATTGATGAATACTCTGATTCGGTAAGCAAGTTTATTAGCAAGTGCATCGGTGATGTTGCACCCACAGCGACTACCTAAACCTTCCCCAATCAGAAACTGTGGATTGATGGCAGCATTCGCACAAAACTGAAAGCGCGAACCACAGCTTTTAATCAGAGCAAGGTGACCGGAAACATGACCGAATACAAACAGTTTAGCTATTCCCTCCGCAAGGCAATCAAACAAGCTAAGTGTCAATATAGAGACAAAGTAGAGTCACAATTCAACGGCTCGGACACAAGAAGTATGTGGCAGGGTCTACAGTTAATCACAGACTACAAAAAGAAAACCAGCCCTGTCACAGACCACGATGTCTTGCTCCCAGACAAACTAAACAAATTCTTTGCTCGCTTTGAGGAAAATACAGTGACACCAACACGGCCCGCTACCAAAACCTGCAGGCTCTCCTTCACTGAGGCCAACGTGAGTAAAACATTTAAACATGTTAACCCTCGCAAGGCTGCCAGCCTAGACAGCATCCCTAGTTGCGTTCTCAGAGCATACGCAGACCAGCTGGCTTGTGTTTTTATGGACATATTCAATCAAACCTTATCCCAGTCTTCTGTTCCCACATGCTTCAAGGGGGCCACCATTGTTCCTGTCCCCAAGAAAGCTAAGGTAACTGAGCTAAATGACTACCGCCCTGTAGCACTAACTTCCGTCATCATGAAGTGCTTTGAGAGACTAGTCAAGGACCATATCACCTCCACCCTACCTGATATCCTAGACCCAATCCAATTTTCTCACCGCCCCAATAGGTCCACAGACGAAGCAATCGCAATCACACTGCACACTCCCCTAACCCATCTGGAGAAGAGGAATACCTATGTAAGAATGCTGTTCATCGACTACAGCTCAGCATTTAACACCATTGTACCCTCCAAACTCGTCATTAAGCTCGAGACCCTGGGTCTCGACACCTCCCTGTGCAACTGGGTAGGAGAGGGTAGGAAACAACATCTCCACCTTGCTGATCCTCAACACTGGGGCTTGACAAGGGTGCGTTCTCAGCCCTCTCCTGTACTCCCTATTCACCCATGACTGCGTGGCCATGCACGCCTCCAACTCAGTCATCTCTTTTGCAGACGACACTACAGTGATAGTGAGACAGCCTACAGGGAGGAGGTGAGGGCCCTCGGAGTGTGGTGTCACACTCAATGTCAACAAAACGTAGGAGATGACCGTGGACTTCTGGAAACAGCAGACGGAGCTGCCCCTTATCCACCTCGACGGGACAGTAGTGGAGAAGGTGGAAAGTTTTAAGTTCCTCGGTGTACACATCACAGACAAACTGAATTGGTCCACCCACACAGACAGCGTGGTGAAGAAGGCGCAACAGCGCTTCTTCAACCTCAGGAGGCTGAAGAAATTTGGCTTGTCACCTAAAACACTCACAAACCTTTCCAGATGCACAATCGAGAGCATCCTGTCGGGCTGTATCACCGCCTGGTATGGCAACTGCTCCGCCGCTAACCGTAAGGCTCTCCAGAGGGTAGTGAGGTCTGCACAACGCATCATCGGGGGAAAACTACCTGCCCTCCTGGACACCTACACCATCCGATGTCACAGGAAGGCCAAAAAGCTCATCAAGGGCAACAACCACCCCGAGCCACAACCTGTTCCCTCCGCTATCATCCAGAAGGTGAGGTCAGTACAGGTGCATCAAAGCTGGGACCAAGAGAATGAAAAACAGCTTCTATCTCAAGGCCATCAGACTGTTAAATAGCCATCACTAACATTGAGTGGCTGCTGCCAACATACTGACTCAACTCCAGCCAATTTAATAATAAATAATTGTATGTAATAAATGTATCACTAGTCACTTTAAACAATGCCACTTTATATAATGTTTACATACCCTACATTACTCATCTCATATGTATATACTGTACTCTATACCATCTACTGCATCTTACCTATGCCGCACAGCCATCACTCATCCATATATTTGTATGTACATATTCCTATTCATTCCTTTACTCTTGTGTGTAAAAGGTAGTTGTTGTGAAAGTGTTTGATTACTTGTTAGATATTACTGCATTGTCGGAACTAGAAGCATAAGCATTTCGCTACACTCGCATTAACATCTGCTAACCATGTGTATGTGACAAATAAAATTTGATGTAATGTAATCTCTCACTAAAGCACAACTGAATCATCTTTATGAATATTTCACAAAGGAATATTGGGTATTTAAGGAGGAAAAACACATGTTGACCAATTATGACTGATACCAGGATCAAGATGGTCAGCTGTAGTAAAGACCACAGGCTAGAGAGACAGGCAGGATCAGAAATACCTCTTCTTTATAACGTAACTATTTTAGACAACCCTGTCATGTTCTGTTAATGCTAGTTTATACAGTACATAGATTGAATGGTCCACACTGTAATAAAAATTACATCTTTCTTTTTCCTTTTTCATGTCCTGTCGATGACAAGAATATATTTGTATATGCATTTTCTCTCAATACTTTATGAGCCCCTCAAACCACGTAGCTATCTTTTATTAAAACATTATATCAAAGTTGGGTGTGTGCTCTGCAGGCATTACTTTGGACTACACTTTGACACATTAGTTCAGCAGTCACCTCAGCGTCACCGTGTGTAATGGTATTTCCAGTGGTGGAAAAAGTACCCCATTTTCATACTTGAGTAAAAGTAAAGATACCTTAATAGAAAATTACTATAGAAAGTGAAAGTGAAAGTCACCCAGTAAAATACTACTTGAGTAAAAGTCTTAAAGTATTTGGTTTTAAATATACTTAAGTATCGAAAGTACATTGAATTGCTAAAATATACATAAGTATCAAAAGTAAAAGTACAAATGATTTCAAATTCCTTATATTAAGCAAATCAGACGGCACCATTTATTTATTTATTTATTTATTTGTGGATAGCCAGAGGCACACTCCAACAAACGAATCATGTGTGTTTAGTGAGTCTGCCAGATCAACCAAAAAACTCTCAAGACAACCTTTCTGAGAGAAAAAGATAGGGAATAGAAAGAGAGAGACGGACAGACGGACAGACGGATAGATAAATAGATAGATAGATAAATAGAAGAAAAGCTGAATCACTAGAGGAAGAAAAATATGGTGTAGAGATCAATACTTGAGATTCGGCATCTGTGGTTTTGTCTCTCTACCCCAACAGCTGCTAGAGCAGAAGAGAGTGGAGAAGCTCTGACTCGTCCTTGCTCTGTCCTAATACACACACGTACACACACACAAACACACACATACACACACATACACACATACACACATACACACATACACACATACACAAATACAGACATACACAAACACACACATACACACACTTGTCCTACTTCTCCCTGCACTGTCCTAGTAGACTGCAGTGTTGAAGGACCATCCGGAGGTGCAGAGATGTTAATATTCACCCGTAGACAGACAGACAGACAGACACTCGTCCTTGGCTGTCCTCTCTCGGAAGAGGGCATGTGTTTTCAATCGTCACAGATGGAGAGGAGACAGGGAACAAAGGACACACCCCTTATTGACAGCTGGGCTCGGCTCTCTGTTTAAATTTGCTCAAACGTGATTAAAGGTATTGTCCAAAGGTTTCGTCATGTGTTCAGTGTACCAACAAATACTAATTAGAGTGTCTATAGCTACAGTAGACTATTCCTGTGGCAAGCTTACTATAACAGGCAGGCAGCCAGATACCATATTGCGCTTCTGGGTCAGACAATCTGGGAGCAAAGGAGACAGAAAAGACGACAGCATTCCTATGTTTTGTGTAAATGCAAACCTAAATTCAACACAAGTCTCACGAAGGTCTTGTGTAGTTTACAGTAGTAGTAGGGTCTGGTGTATTGTACAGTAGTAGTAGGGTCTGGTGTAGTGTACAGTAGTAGTAGGGTCTGGTGTAGTGTACAGTAGTAGTAGGGTCTGGTGTATTGTACAGTAGTAGTAGGGTCTGGTGTAGTGTACAGTAGTAGTAGGGTCTGGTGTACTGTACAGTAGTAGTAGGGTCTGTTGTAGTGTACAGTAGTAGTAGGGTCTGGTGTAGTGTACAGTAGTAGTAGGGTCTGGTGTAGTGTACAGTAGTAGTAGGGTCTTGTGTACTGTACAGTAGTAGTAGGGTCTGGTGTACTGTACAGTAGTAGTAGGGTCTGGTGTAGTGTTCAGTAGTAGTAGGGTCTGGTGTAGTGTACTGTAGTAGTAGGGTCTGGTGTAGTGTACAGTAGTAGTAGGGTCTGGTGTAGTGTACATTAGTAGTAGGGTCTTGTGTACTGTACAGTAGTAGTAGGGTCTGGTGTAGTGTTCAGTAGTAGTAGGGTCTGGTGTAGTGTTCAGTAGTAGTAGGGTCTGGTGTAGTGTACAGTAGTAGTAGGGTCTGGTGTAGTGTTCAGTAGTAGTAGGGTCTGGTGTAGTGTTCAGTAGTAGTAGGGTCTGGTGTAGTGTTCAGTAGTAGTAGGGTCTGGTGTAGTGTACAGTAGTAGTAGGGTCTGGTGTTTGTAC